>NC_133207.1:5440117-5600829 GCF_958299795.1 Porites lutea | reverse complement strand
CCTGCGGAGTGCTCGTCACCTCGTGAGGTTTATGTGGGATTTTGATGACGTTAAAATTATTTTTTGGTCCTTTCAGACAACACAGAAGATCCGGAGTTTGAAAAAGAAGAGGTTTTGGATGTGGTCTCCTTCGTTCTTTCTTGGCCACAACGGTATGCTTAGTGAAAATAATGTTAATCCACTGGTCCAGTCGCGATCAAAGTCTGGTATGTCAGCATACGTCTGTCTTATAAAAAATGTGATTTTTTTTCCCTCAGCCAGTGTAGATGTATATTTAGAGATCAGCTGCATTTAGCTCGTCTAGAGGACTTGCTCCAGCGTCTCCTTAAATGTGCGATCGATCGCATTTGCGAGCTTCGTGTTCCGGCCGTTGAAGACGGCAAGAAAGCAGAAAATATTGCCGACGACAACGAAAAAAGTTCAGGCGACGTGGACTTAGACATATGGTCGGAAGTTGACAAGGAGCGATTGTTTCTGGCAGTAGGCAAGATATTCCAGCTTCCTTTCCCTTTTTATCAAGTACGGAAGATACATCTGTTACGGCAGGTATGAGGTATATGTAGAAACAAGTTGCTGGCAATTTTTGTAACAATTTTTAATATTACTAAGCTTGTATATTTTAGGTCATGTGTTTGTCGTGCGACAGCCAGGTATGTCACCAGCATCGCGTTTCCTTGATTCATCATTTAATACACGATATATGTTAAATACGTGATATACCATAATTGTTACTGTATAATCTCCCATGATGTTAACATACAGGAGGTGTAGATGTAACCAATTTAAATTCTTATGTTACAAGTGTAATTAGCTAAATATTAAACTGGTTTTGGTATGTAAAATGTGATTATTTAATAGATTTACCACATTTTCTTTGAAATCTGCACTTTTATTTATTATAAGTAAATAAAGGTGTACATGTTTTTCTTTGTGATGGCTTTAATGTTTTGTCAGACACTGAACAACTTTTTGGTGATCAAAGCAAGTTACAAAAGAAATTACTGCCCTTTTGTCCTTTTCTGAAATGTGAAAAATTTAGTAGACAGTTTTACTTTTTGATTGTCAACTCTTTTGTCTGGTTGTGACCCATGAAATGTTGTCTGACAGGGAGTGCTCCAAGTGGCCTTTGCAGCATTTTTTTGATGTTTAATCTAACACTGTTAGCTTAAATGTCATTTTTGCACTGCGTTACAAGTTCTTTTGATTTCTGAATCCTTAATTTTACTCTTAGGAAACAACTAGTAAAGATTGTTTGAAATACTGTGATGTGAATGTAAGTATTGTCAAGAGTATTGTTACTTAACTTGTATCTTCTTTATTGTAAGTGAAAGATGTTTTAGAAGGGTAGTAAAGGATGTTTAGTGTCTCTAAGGGGTAGCTATCAGCTTTTTTCTGGAAATGATCTTACATCACCTTAAATTGCACTGGAAAACACTGACAAGGTGTAACAGCCATCGTTCAGTAATATTCAGTATCATTTCCATGTTTTATTTGATCTGATCAACTACGCTCAACACACTGTTCGAATACAATACTGTCTAAGAAATCCTTACAAAAAAGCAAGTATCCGTGTCGGTAACCTTGAGAATTGCTGCAATATCTGTAATGATTCCATAATGTTCGATTCCTTCGGTGCGAGTCTAGTTAAACAATCCTTATCCAAAAAAGGGTGAAAATAACAAAGTGATTAAAGCACATGTGTGTTGAGGTTTGACCCAGTCTTGAATCTCAAAAACTCGCATGGACTAGGACCTAGTGCACAGGAAACATAATATTTACACAAGGGGTAATCTTAATAAAGTCTCAATTCAGCAAAAGGCTGCCAGATGATTAGTCTACTAGTCTGGTTATAATCTTTTCTTTACCTACATTTCTGGCCATTTTAGTTTCTTATTCAGGGTAATTCAAGATGATGGTTTCTGCTGACTCATGCACCTTTAAAGGTTTGCCCTTTGAAGCACGTAGAATTATAGACTGCTTGCAGTGTGCCTTTTGTCTTAGAATTTGTCCAGTTCTTATGTTTCTTATCCCAACCAATGCGATTGCATACAATGGCGTTACATCAAGGGATTGGGACATGTCTTATCACTTTATGTGGAGTAATGGAAAAAAAATGCAGGGTTTTCCTCTTGAATAGTAACTTTACTTGCTTTTTAAGTAGCAGATTTCATCATTGTATTTTTGCATTGCAGGATGGTGAAGTGCCAGAATCTCTTCTGATTAATGTGGCTTATTTCTGTGATAATGGTGGCTTATCAGCAATTAGAGAAGCCTTTCAAGAGGCTGATCCTGCCTCTTTGCCTTTTTCCATTGCTCATCATCTTATAAACATAGTTACTCAGGTAATTATGTCAAATCTTCACTCTATGAGACATAAGTTATTCATGTCCTCAATTATTATTTATTGTTGTAAATTATTTTCGGGGCTAACTATGTTCCCTTACTTTAATATGAATATCATTTTATTTGTATTTGTTAGCTTCGTCTTTGGTTTAGCATCCAAGCTATCATGCAGTACATCATTCCACTTCGGAGGCCTGTTATCAGGTGAATATCACTTAATCATGTTATGGCAGCTATATATAAAATCTTAGTAAGGCTGTTATTCTAAAAACAGGAGCAGTACACCAAATGCTTCGGAACACTAAAAAGGGAGAAATATGACTTCTTTGTAGATTGAAAGGATGGTATCGAAATTCCTATAATGAAAAGATTTACCCAAATTTACTTCAAACAATAAACTTATAACCACTCCAAAGAAATCCACTTGGAATCAAGCCTGCAATCAGTTGAAAACTAGTAAACTGTAAGTAGATAACTTAAAAAAGTGTAATCTTAATGGGTTGATACCTGAGCCCACAATATGGTCATGTGATTATTGTCAGCAGGTATCCTGTTTTGACAGCTGTTAATTAACCACAACATGGATATGCAATATCAGGTTGTAGGCTCCCACACTACAACTTTTCTGTAGCTAGAAAGTGTGAGATTTTACATTGGTTGCCCTGTGGTGAAGACAAACGGGTGGCCGGACGGGCAGCCGGGTGGATGTATGGTCATCTCACCACCAAAAATTTCTCAGATGGGTAGATAACCAAATTTCCTCAGCTATGTGGCTCTGCTCACTTTACTTTTCACTCCGCTTACTTTTATCAGTTCCGCTCTAAAAGCAAGTTTGAGAATAGTATTGAATTGCCCTAAATAACTCATCAGTATATGAAGTCCCTGTTGATCACAAATGTACAAGTAAATTCATAAAATTGAGCTTTCAAAATAGGCCATTACCTTCAAATTTTTGTCATCGTTTGTGACAGATATCTGTGCAAGCTTACTGATAAAGATCTACGGCAACCTGATGGGCGCATTATGGTGGACTCCATGTGGAGTGCTGTAAAAGGACCTGTAGAATCTGGACCCATCTGTGACAAGTATGTGTTGTAGCTCCTAAATACCTCTTACTGTAAACCATGCTGTACATGTAAATATGGACCAACGTTTTTCTGCTCTCGGATGTAGGTCATAAATGTGGGTAGAAAAAGTGAGGGTCTGTATCTTACAATACAGATTGAGAAAATGAGGAACTTGTGTCATTAAGATGTTAGTTACATCTCTAGCTTCAAGTAGAGACTGAGATGGTAAAAAAATATGGCCAAGTACAAGTTGCATACTAAGAGTTATACATGTAGTAATAAAGTTGGCACCAGCAAAAATACAAGTTTTAGTTTTCATGCATGTACTTTATCAGGTCTTTCTTGGAGCCTCACAGTTACTTTGGCCTCAAATGAGCTGCGCAAACATATACCATTGCAAACATAAAGTAGTCAGTACATCACCAAAGCATTATTGGTACATGCAGCAAGTTCATACTGTGTTTCCTATGGCTTTGAATGTGTTTTTTCCTATGTGTTTTGAATTGACGACATTAACTTTAGTGACCTATTTCTTTTATGCTAATTCTGTTGCATGTACTTTTATGTACTTCTGAGGAGAACAAAATTGCTGGTTACTGTTGGGCAAGTTAAGTTCTCAGTAGATTTCTGTGTTGATTGTTTTTTAACTGATTCTGTCTTTAGGGATAGCCTTGATTTGGCATTTAAATACTTCACCTCTTCTACTCTGACTGTACGACTGGCTGGTCTGAGCCAAATAGCTGTAAGTCATCAAGCTGTTTTAATAATCTGTCTTAAGTAGCGTAATTATGCTGTGTTTATAACTACACTGTAAATTGTCTGAATTAAAAGTAGAAATGTACAGCAAGAATAAACCAATCCCAATGCTTCGTGGCATGTGTTGTGAATGGTTTTCCTCCTCTACTTTCAACTCCTTCAATCTAGTTTTTTCAGCAGATAGCTACAATCGGCGACAAAATGAGTTGAGACACTTGTCCCTAAAGGGGCTTTTTGACATTTTCCTGACTTCAAAAGAGGAAAATATAGTTTTTCCTCCCCTATCCCCTCCATTCAATGTTGTGCCACTGTTCGAGCTACGTTTAGAAAACAACAAACACCCCAACTTTGAATGGAGGAGAGAGGGGCGGGGTGTGGATTGTTATGTTCTCTGAAGTTACCCTATTTGTTTACAGTGTCTGAACAATTTTGTTGCCTATTGTAGCTACGAAGCCAACAGTAAACAAAGCTTGGCCACTTCTTTCACCACATGATAATGCTCTACTTCTGATTCCCACTGTGGCTCTAACTCTGAAGCTAGTGAAAGGAAACTTAGCTTTCAGTGGTCCCCCTGCATTTTATTCTTTCAGAATCAGGTTCACATGTTCATGGATCTCTTCCAAACAGACCCAGCAGCTGAAGTTGACAGACAGTGGTATAGTTGTTTCCTTTTTTGTTGAGTTACTTTCACCCAGTAGCTTAATTAGGATTCTTGTTTTAAGGACCTTAATCCGTCAAAAATCATGCATTTATAGTTTCTGTTGAATTAGATAATTATTAATTAATATCTTTGGCCCTCAAACCATTATTTTACTTGATTGCTTCTAATGTCTGAGAATTGATATTGCTTTTGCATTATTTTTTCCCCATTACACCTACCTGAACTAAGAGTATTCCTGCTTGCCAGTGTTTTATAATCATTGTTGTTTCATTTTTCGTTTTGATTAAAAAAGTTGTAGAAAATTGAACATGAAGGAGTGTTATATCACATACCCAGAAACATGGGTTGAAAAATAAGTACATACATGCATCTAAAAAGCTCCCAGACATCATAAGTCTGGCTTCTTGCATGTTACTAGATATTGTTGAAACACTTTTTTTAGTGTTAAAGATAGCTTCTCAAAAGGATTCATAATCCTTGAAGAAAGTTGAGGCAAAAGTTAACAAAATCTTGTGTCTTTTTGTATTAAGACTACACATCCAAGTGTCCTTCCTGGAATTGATTTGGTTTTTTTCCTTTCTGAGTTAAAATATATGAGTTAAAGAAGCTGCAAACATTATCTTGATGAGAATAATATTTGAACAGTCAATAATAACATATATTATTTTTTCAGCTTGTGCACTGAACTTTCCCAGTGGTTAATTGAGAACAAACTTGTTGAACATTTGTTTGGTCCTAATCTCCATGTTGAGGTGATATGATAATAATTATTCTTCCATTATTTACATTGTAAAATTTGCTTGATACAAAGGATCATCCAGCTAACCTTGTGATTTTGTTTACACATATTTTGCTGTTGTTTTGCAGCTTATTAAACAATCTCAAATCATATTGAACTATCTGGCACGCGAAACTTGTCTCACTACCTCCCACCTGGACTGTATGTGGCTTGCTGCACAGGTACTGAATGTTATTCTTTCTGAAATAATTAATATTTGTTTGTTATTGAAGGGTCATCCCCTTTTTCTTGGAAATCCATTTTGAATGTTTTTGGTCCAATTTGCCAGGAAAATAACCTAGAAAAATAACTAAGTCAGTCAGAGTGTGTGTAAAATACTTTAAGAGACACACAAAAAAATGATAAAATGAGCGGCTCTAAATCTATTAAAACATTGCCGTCTTTGGCCCCCACTTTCCCATAAAAAGAAGATAAACCCAAGAATCATTTCGAAAATAATGAGATCTAGAGTAAATGTTTGAAGGCATTTTGACAAACTTGCAGTTCCTGTCTCGTTAAGCCAAAAACAATATTATTGGCTATTATTTTTGAACTGAACAAAAAGCATTCATTAAACTAATACAAGTAAATTTTAGGGGTTGGAACAAATACATTGTACATGCAGTAATTGGTTTCCTTTGTTTTGTTTACAGCTAAAGCATGCAAGCCGTTATGTTCATGACTTGCTAACAGTTCTCACAAAACACATGGACATGCCCTCTATTTTGTACCTGCTTGATCTTGTGTCTAAACTGCCACCTACAGCACACACTCGACAGACCCTTTACCTGGCATCTGTGCTGATCAGAATTGTGTGGAGAGCAGGACTCACCTCTGCAGTCGCTGAGGCTGGTCCTTCTGTGCACACTACCAGCCCTGTGCATGGACCATTGACATCAGGTTAGGATTTTAGCTGACAGCATTTAATAGAGATGAACAGGATTTGAAAGTTAATTTTACTGTTCTTCTAAATAATATAAGTGTCCATTTTGCACACTGTTATGGTCAGCAACAAGAACCAAACAGTGTATGTTGCAATTTTTATCTACAGATTCAATGTGAATTGAACATTGATTGGTCTGCGAGTTGCATGTTTGTCTATTGAGTCCTAAGACTCCCAACAGTCTGTTGCTTTGTTGATCAGTTTGCTTTGTATTTTAGGAAGTACTAGAGCTGCAGTAGCTTCAGCAATGCAGAGGAAATACCACAGAACAGCAAGCCTTAGCCAGAGCAGTAGTAGGAGTGGCAGCTTGAGTGACATCAGCTGTGATGGAGAACAGCTTGATATGGATGAATCGCCTATGCCTCGGCATCAAAAATACACACGGTATGTATAGCTCTTTCTGGCTTTTTTTGTAGGGGCATGGTAAAATTTAGCATGCAATTTGTTATTGCAGGGTAAAGACAACGAAATGAAGAAAAGGACCAAAGTTGTTTTTGCCAGTTTTTTTGAGTAAAGCACACATTCATGTATATGCATCATTGAACAAGCTTCCTCAGTCAAGATGGTTGCATATTGGCCAATATGCAACCATAATGTATTGCAATAATATGCAGAATAACCAGAGTCGCCGACAGCAGAGACCTAAACTAGACCTAAACAGTTTTAAGTTAACTTTAACCTAAGTGTTTAGTGGGCAGCAAATATTTCACTGGGAGCAACGATTGCTGGCTGCTGGCTCATTTAGATCATTTTGACTTACCTGAGGGGCAAAGATATACCCTAGCATGTTCCAGAAAGGCATGTGAAAATAGTGAGTACCTAATATGGGAAAAAGGGGCAGCGGCGGGAAAAAGGGAGGGAGAGCCTGTGATCATTTCTTTTACAACCCTCTTCTGTCCATTTTTGTCACATCTAGATATGGCTGTCAAACTGTCAAAATTTTAATTTGCTTGAATCATTCTCACATTTCCTGAGCCGGTATCTCACGCTACTTAAACTCCGCAAATGTGAGAAGTTTCATGTGTGCCAATTATGGCGCTGAAATGGCGTCTGTGAATCTCGTAATCCATCGTTCCAAGAAAACGAAGCTTTAATCTTCATACACTCTTTATTGAAACTATCGCTATCTAACTATCGCGTTTTACAAGTTGTTCAGTGATGTCTTATTTTGCTGCGCTTGCTTTCCCCAGTTTCATCCCATTTCATTTTATTTTCGTGCTTCCTCAATTGCGCAGACCCAACTATCTTGGAGCCTAGAACAGTGGTGATGTGCCCATCTTCCCTGCTGGGTAGGCTTATCATTTTGCCCGCTTTTGGAGCCCGCCCTAGTACAAAGGCTAATTACTGTTAACATAGAGCGGTTTTCATTTGAGTGTCGAAAAGTAATTGGTTTTGCACTTTCTACACGATGCGATTGGCTTAAAAGATTCGCGCCACCTTTTCATCCAATCAGAAGTAAGACCAAAGCCAATTGTGACGCGCTCGCATGCATTTTCCCGCGCTTTGCGTCAGCCACATGTAATTACTTCGAGTTTTGATTGGTTCAATGTATTGTCTGTGTCCTATGTGATTGGCCAGAGTAATTACTTTGGTTTTGGTTTTACGACACTCAAACGAAAACCACTCTAATGATAACCAACCTTTGTATTTGTCTGTAGTCTGTCATCTCAAGGGAGTGCAGATATGGAAACAGAGGAACTGCCTCATCCTCCTGACCTCAGCCAATCATTCCCCGGCCAGGCTGAGGATTACTCCAGCCAAGAGAAAACAGGTGGAGAGGAAGCTGATATTGACAGCACCAGCTGCACAAACAGTCGAGGTAGCTCCCTTTCAGATAGGCAGGACCTGGATGAGTTTGACACGGAAGGTGTGGAGGATGAACTGACTCAGCTAAAGACAGTGGCTGCTCTGCGTGTCATGCAGGATGAAGAGGGTGAACGAGAGAGGAGCCTAGGTTTTGATTTGAACTCAGTTTGCGAGGAAGGGAAGACACTGCTGTGGGACTTGATTCAAGATGATAATGCTGTGAGTTATACTACTATATTATAAATTTCTGCAATTTGATTGGCTTAGAGCAGTGGTATCTCAGCTTAATTTGAAATACCTACATGTGAAAATTACAAACCTTTTGCGGGTAGTAGTATAAACAAATAATAGCATGATTTGTACGTGATATTTGGCATAAATACCACTCGTGATATTTCAAAATTGTCTCAAATTTCACTCACCTAACAGCTCGTGAAATTTCGTATAACAATTTCGAAGTATCACTCGTGGTATTAATGCCAAATATCACTACAAATCATGCTATTACCTATACTAACATGATGTTTTGCGCAGTGGGATCAAGTTGGTTTCATCATTTGTCAGGACACATCTTGCAAGTTTATACTGTCACTCCAGTGCAGCAAATTTTTTTGGGGCCCCTTTTTGGAGGTGCTGATATTATTAGGGAATTTTTGTGGCAATCCCCTAACATGCACATGACAATATTAGACAGTACAACAGACGTTAGATATTATCAAAACACCCTTGCATCGGTTTCATACCAGTGAACATCTTGTCTGACAAAGTATAATATGGAAGAGGAATGAAAAGATTGTTAAGAAAAAGAGCCGAAGAACACCAGAAGTCCTTGAATTGAGGAGTCTGCAATTCTGCCGTAAGTCTACATCAACTGCTATATGGGCACATGCTCCACAGAAACATGTTGTATGCTACCACAGTAGTTAATTAAGAGCCCCCAAGGTCCACGGAAAGATTAATGAAGGAATTAATGTAGGATGTTGGACATCTCTGATGTGTACCCACTCCCACTCTGATAGGAGGTGAAAATTGGGCACTCATAACAATTTGATGTTTTCACCTTTGCCTCAAGTTCCCAGTGTCAGGGTTGCTTTATAATCTTGTGATCCCCAGAGGCTAAGGTGATTCTGTGGATAAGGTGGACAGGTGCTGACAATAAATTACTTTCATCTAAATTTGATTGCTCTCTCTCAATAGCCTTTATCTGTGTTTCTTTCTTAGGACATTTTTTCTTCTGAATTTCGTGGGCATATTAATTTTAGCAGGGCTTGGTTCTGGAATTCTGTGGTCAATAATAAAAACAAATAGTTGATTTGTTTCTTTAGATCCAGCTGGGTGATGGCTTGGTTCAGGAGGCAGAAAAGCTTCTCTGTCAGTTGATTTGTTACACAGGAGAAAAGAAGATCAGAATGAAGTTTATTGAAGGATGTGTTGCTAACTTAGCAACAAACAGGTTAGGGTTTACTAAGGTCCAGGCTATTAATTTTATAGCTATTGCATTTCACCATTTTTAGCTGTAACTAAACTGGAAAACAGTTGTGTGAGGTTGCTTTTTGTTATCATTTAAACAATTTAATACAGTTGCTAGCAATCTATAATTCACTGATTTTCCAGCAGTTGTATGTAGTACAGTGCAAATTTGCAGTATTGTATGCATTCATATGATAATAAGGTACTGTGAAATGTCTGACTCAGTCATGCTTGATGTAAGTTTGCTTATGTTGTTCGTGTTGTTACATTTTTTCTAGCTTTTAATGTCTAACTCGATTTTTGAAAGCATTACCACAAAATAGACCCCTTTGAAAGTAGCTAATTAAAAAACCAAAGAGTACAACCACTGCCTTTTCTCTTCTCCTTCTTTCTTATTCCTCATTCTCTTGCCTTAGTAGATGCAAATTTCACTAGATTTGTTTCCAAAAATCTCATTAGATCTTTCCAAAGAATTCTGCCAGTCTTTTAAAGTGTGGCACTTTGGACTGACAAACGGTGTTTTTAGGTCATTTGGCGTCAATTCAGCCAGTTTTGCAGAATCATGTAGCTAGATTTTTTGAAACATTACCGCCAAAATAGACCTCTTCCATCAAGCCTTGTTTTTTTCAATGGAAAAATATCTCCAAAGTAGTCAATATCAAAAAGTGCATTTAAGTCCAGGAATGTACACAAATATGAAAATGTGAATTGAGAAAATCGCCATTTTGGTCAAATCGCCAATTTCCATGAGGTCGGGTGGCTACCACAAATGTGGCACCAAGCACATCAAGCTGATGCAAAGCAGGTGGACTGCACCTGTGTGTATAACACGAAACTGGTGTTGACCGATGACCAAGGTGGTGCTCTTTGTTGTTAACTATGTCAAGTTTGAGCTGTCCGCTACGTTTCTGAAATGAAGACTTTGCTGTAAAAAATGCTGTTTCCTCTTTTGCTGTTCTCATTAGGTCAGTGGTGATGTCCATTCAGTTGCTTCCTAAACTGTTCAGTTCATTCCAGCAGTTTGTTGCCACTGGACACGGCCCTCACTGGGTCACGATGTGGGCCAACAGAGACCTCAACATGATGGAGCTGTTCTTCAACAATGTAGTACACTTTGTGGAAAGCTTATGCAAGGAGGATGTTGAGTGCAATTCACTTTATAGTCCCCTGGAGGAAGTGCAGGCCAGACTCCAGTTTTTGTCATCAGTCTTCTCATGTGAGCTGTCCCAGCAGGATTTCAGTGAGTTTACTATTATCATGTAGCCTCTACGAGTGATACAGTCTTAATCTAGACAGTGTCTTTAGTTTGGGAAATAAAGTTGTGAGTACCGTTCAGTTGGCTTGGTTCTTAACAAATACAAGTCGATGAGGATTAAGTTAAAGACTTCTGTCAGAGTCCAACTTACTATAACTTAATTCTGCAAACTGCAAGGCCATTATCAAGCTTTGCTGACCCCAGCTTTCAAGTAAAAAAAGCTTGTCATAGAGAACATGAAAGCCCTTCTGTACCTATTGTTTGATTTTTTAGTTCATTAGAATGGTTTGTTTGACAGAATTGAGTGCAAGTCAAGTTGATGTCTTGTGGCAGTGCTTAGTTTGCAACTCTGATTGTTCTGACGATACACTGGAGTGGTTTTTACAGCAAGCACAAAGTAAAGAGTTTCATGCCTTAGATGCATCTGCTCTACAGTACATCTACACTGAAAAGGTGCCGAATAGCGTTCTGACACAACTAAAATGGCTATGAAGATAATTTGGATCAATTTAGGTTTTTAGGAAACTGCCCACCTACCCCTCCCCTGAGCTAACAGTAATACTCACTTCTCAGTTGGGGCAAAATGATGGCTTAGGGGAGGGGTGGGTGGGCAGTTTCGCAGAAATCCAAATTGATCCAATAATTTTATTTAGCACATTTAAATACTTACCAGTTACGATTACAATGGTTCCGAATGTCTTGTAAGAGTTTCAAGTGTGTTGCCTACATTTATTTTTAAGTTTTTTGGTAATTTTTTACTCTTTTAGTGGTAAGAGAGATACCATGTAATACCCATTTGTTAGCCTGTGAGCCCGTGACAGCTTTTGCCCCTCCTGCTTGTAATGGCAATGAAACTGCTTGTCCTGAAGTTACTCAGTTATAAACAAGGCAATGGAGGTCACCAACTAGCTCTGTTTTAAGATCTTGGATATAACTTACTTTGATATATTTTAATGCAAGTGTCATGTCCACTATCACTGTCGACAAGAATGAAAAAAAGAGATCATTTTTTACAACTGACCAGTGGCATGACTCTAAATTAACAGTTGGGTTTTAATGCTTTGCAGCTCCCATCACTTCCTCCTGAAAAATGTTCCATGACAGGCCTTCATCTCCTTCAGCAACTATACAAGCTCTTCAAATACTCTGATGTGAAGCCCTGTGATCCTACTAAGGTAACTCCATCTTTAAGCAATTTTATGATGCCTTGCAGTTTATAAAGAGGGTGAGGCAAGATGCTGTGGTTGAAGTGCATTTATCATTCTCTTTGATGCTTGTCCAGAATGATAAATGCACACCTTCTAAAAAATGTTTACACAATGATACTTACCCAGTGTTGTTTTTTGTTGTTACCCTGTCTCTTCTGCTGGTATTTCATTTGAAATTGCACATGTTCTGCCAGCTTAACTTTTGTTGTTTCTTTCTTCTATTTGCACTTCAAGATAGCTGCTAAGCAGTTTGTATTTCTGAGGAACAAACAATCTAATGGGCATAAAATTTGTCAAATGTAGTAACTTCTGAAGCTTTTCTCGTAAACGACCAGTTTTGTTATTCAGTCATGGCAAATCACCATTGAGTACTACTTCTTCTGTCCGTGTTCTTTCCTTTTATAAGCTTCTTTTATATGACTGCCAGCAGCCTTGCAGCTGTATTATTTTGAAGGTTACAGTCATTTCTCCTACCTATAGTTGTGTGGTATAGACCAATTATGGAACATTGCTGTACAGGCCAAGTCAACAGAGGTCAGCTGGGCAGCCATCACCTACCTGAATTCTCTTTACATCAACGGTAACCACATTTTACTTATTACTGTTTAATCATATGACCTTATCATATGCCCACTTCTGATGAAGTGAACCATGTTTAGTCATGTTCTTGAGGCTAATGATACATGGACGGACAGCCAGATTACATGGAAACTGTTAGCTGTTGCAGAATGATGTTGGTAGCTTCATTCCCGTATCAGCAATAGTAAGCCCTACTTCATTGGCTTTTTACAAGATACTTGAACTGTACATCTTGTCATGGTATGTGTTTTGATCCGTGCATACGCACTTGGCTATTTTAGTCATCTGCTAAAATATGAGATTTAGAGAACTTACTGAGCAAGTCTTTTAGGCACTTAATTGCCTGTCAAGTAGAAGAGCAACATCTATTCATAGTAGATGATTTTAACTTTTCAGCTAACGGTGGAGCACTGAAATTTGAAGATGAATTTATTGGTAGATGCATGACAATCATTGGAAGCGCTTCTCAACATCTGAACGTGGTATAGTATTAGTTGTCCTTCATTAACGTGTCGTTGTGATTCTTATTTGTATGAAGGTGGGTCATGTTTAAATAATAGGCGGCAGACTATGAACTAAACTAAATCATGTACAGTATGTATGCATAAAAACAAAAGGGGGCAAAATCTATGACCATTGTTTTGCCTGCTGAAAAATGCAGATTATACATAGGTCAAATAGTGTAAGACTTTGGCATGAAGTGGTTGTGCAGCAGGATCTGCACTTAGAATCAATTTATCATGAAACTCTAGGAAACAGAGTTCCCAGTATAGCTAACTAATCTGCTATTAACTTGTATTTTATTCCTTTTTTTCCTTAGGAAAAGAATCTTCAAATAATGGAGAGAGGATTGCTTCTGTTAAAAAGTCACATTGAAAGCTTTAAAAGAAGGTTTGTGTGCTCAGCTGCATGTGGGTCATATTTGGACACTTTGTGGGAATTTGAATTCCCGTGACAAGTCTCACACAGGAGGATTTATTTTAGAAGTAGTCCTAGAATGTTGCCTTGCTGAATATTTCGAGTTAGTTTGACAACAGTGTTTCAAGTTCTGTTTTTTCGTTTGTGTGTAGTAAAATTTTTGTGACGTTTCTGATTGCTGTTGCATTGTAATTAGGGGCATTGCAATATTAAAGAGGGAAGGTCAGAAACAGAAAACCGAAACCCATCAGTCTTCTTCGAAAAGGTTCCATCCACTTGTTTACTGATTTATATGAAGTTGTGTGGGCAAATAACTGGCTCTGCAAATCTCTTTTATTTTTTGAAAGGACAAATGTTTGAGCACGGCACTGTTTTAGTTGATAATCCGTATAGGTTGTTGGGCATACATTGTCCATATTTTTGACTTGTTTTAATTTCTTCAAGCACTTCAGCTACAAACTAACAGTGTTAAGCACTTAATCTTCTCGGTGACCGTGTCCTAACAGGATTTTGTTGGACTTAGGCAAATTTCAGTCGGATATTGTCTGATAACTGACTGTTGTTTTACAGTCCTGTGCGGTAACACTTGTTGATTTTTCACTTGTGTTTTACCTTGCAGGTTTGCTTTTCATTTGCGACTCTGGTGGCTTGAAGGACGGGGAATCACTTGTCACCAGCAGATTCTTCAGAGGCCTTCAGAAAAACATTACCCAATCAGGGTGATGTGTCAGCCGGCTGGCCTCTCAGATAAGGTATTTCTTCTTTAGGTCAGGTGTAGTCAACTTACTAATTTAGTGGAAGAACTGTACAGGAAGTAATTGATTGTTGCTCGGAGTCTACCTTGTTGTCGTTACATACCAACCAAAATCTACTGTATCTAGTTATTGTTATGTTTTGCCATTTTGGTTTACCATCTCCCTAACATTATTCCAACTTCCACACTAGTACTTCATACTGCTTATTTACCTATGTCATTATTTTCTCTGAATTGTTTTCTTTGATGATTTAGGGTACATTTGAGATGAATTCTTCAGATCTTGTAGCTGATCTTCGTGCAGAAGTGACATTTTGGTGTAAACAACTGCAGGAAAAGCTGAAGAAGGAAAGTCGACTAGGAGATGGTTCAACTCAGCATGCACCCCTCTCACCCTTCTCGCCTCAACTCCGCCCACCATTTAGACTCATATCTCAGGGGCATGAACTTACCCCTGACTTAGATGAAAAGAGTCTTGCTGAAGTGGGCTTTAAAGACTTACAGGTACAGTGTACTACTGGTTCTTGAATATTTACTCGAAAACTTTCAGATGACTTCAAAATACCCAACAGTTTAAGTCACATATTGTTAATTTAATAATACACTTTGTTGAATGCCGTGGGAAACCACAGACTTTGCAAAAAATGTTTATGGTGGCCCGGAAGTATGAGATTTACACCCCTCGAAACAGGGAAAACAACTCCTTCAAAAAGTGTTGCTAAGTAGGTTGTATCTGCGTTGTGTCGGTTTAGGATGACTTTCCCATCACTTCAACTGTTTGCGATCTTTTTGACATCAGTTAAAACTTTGTTTGTAACTTTCCTTTAACAGTGTTCTTCCATCTGCGTGTTCTAAAGAATGTATGTTAGATTGTACTGAAACCATTGAAATGACAATTCCCCATAGGGTCAAGTGTCTGTTCCGTGTGTTTGTTTGAAATTTTGAAAATGGTAACTGGGTAATAGAAACAACGTTATCCTTTTTTTCTGTAATTTGCGCAACATGAATGTGAAATGGATGTTAAACGAATGTGGATACCGTCTCAGTGGGTCTTTGGATACTCTTTCAGATTTGTTTTGTTACAATATTTTAGTGCAGGCCATTATAGTTTATTTGCAGCTAGCTGCTTTGGAAAGGCGTTGTTGAAAAGGAAACTTGTTGTACAGTGTACATGCCGTAGGTAAATTTTACTAGTATTCAACCTGCTAGGGTTAGCTTTTTGTTAGGGCTCTTATCCTGGAAATGTACAAAGAATACTGGTGCAACCTGATAAACATGATTGACTGTTGTTTCTTCTGTTTTGCAGCTGGTTTTTGTGTCCGTCGGAGCTGTGAGGAAAGAGAGACATCATGACAGTGGCTTTATTCCCTCCTCGTCTCTTCCAACACCCGATTGGGAATCTACACCTATGATTATTCTTTTACAAGAACAATACTTTGAACAACTGTTTGGCTTCTTGGAAGCTTTAGATAAGTTTGTGACCTCAAGAAGTAACACGGCAAATATTTCAATTCCTGATCCATCAACAAGACCAGAACTGTCACAAGAGACAGTTACTGCTGGAAAGGCCTCGGAATCGGCTGATAGTACCAAAGTACCTTTGCTTCCACTGATGGAAAGTCGGTTTGAATTTCTCTGTGGGATTACTTGGGAACTTCTATTTCTTTTACCTACAAACCAGTTAATTTTAAACAAACTGCGATATTTTGATAAAGGTTTGACGACAGACTCGAAAGGTGTGGAGAGTGAAAGTTACTCGGATCAGAGAACAGACGAGAGAGGTCAATCAAAGGCTAGTATATGGGAATCATTATTGGACCCAAACTTCCCCCACAAACTGTTGTATTCTCTTCAAGTTATAGACTTGATACATAACTCCTCAAAGGAGACTCAAACGCAGTCTTCACCAACTTATTCTAGGCTTAGTAGTGATTCTGATATCTCAGATAATGACGAGGAGAAAGAGGTTACGGCGCCACAGACCGCTGCTCCCTCTTGGGGATCTAATTTTATTGAATTGGGGGGACTTGAACACTTGTATCGAATCCTAATGTCAGGCTGTTTGGAAACCAAAGGAAGCTCGTTTTGGACTCAGTGGCATCAGGAATGTCTCGCGCACTTGTTAAAACTTATTTGCGAGTTTGGAACAATGAAACTTAACAAAGACGATGATGATGATGTTTTTGCGTCATCAGAAAGTGAGATAAAGAAGTTACAAATTCAGAGGAAAGATGGCCAGTTTCGTGTAAGATACAAAAGTACTGACAAAGAGGAGGTTATTTGCATCAAATGCTTGTCCTCCAGTCTTATGTCCATTCTGAATGTGAACTCACTGCTAGAGAAACTTCTTCACATTTCTTATCAAGCAACATTGCCTATTCATGGTGGTCAAAGCAGAGCTAGTGGAGATGGTAAGTGTCTTTGGTCTTGTCCTATATTTTTATCCAGATTTGTGTGGACGGGGCCTTCGGGGGGTGGGGGGGGGGTACTTTCTTATAAGAGGCTAATGGGGATGTGCCGCTGGATGGGGTTGCGTTTTCCATTTTCAGTAGAGTTGCGGTAAGAACGTTCTTCACATTTACGGTTAGCAAACGTACCAGAATGTTTGTACTGTAGGTTAAAGTAAAGTGTTCGTCATTCAATTTAAAAAATGGACCAATTCATTTTAGGATGACCTATATAAAGGATTGATAAGGTAGATACATAAATAGAAAGTGACTAAGTTGGGATATAGTGGGGTAGGGGCTCTGAGAGGCCAGTGGCACATACCTAGTAAAAATCAACCCAAGGATTCTCCCCCGGTGGGGCTTTAAGGGGGCCTTAAACCGCTCTGGAGAGCGGTTTTAAAACAATGCGATTTCGGTGTCCGGATTCTCTGGTTTCGTGTGAACAGAAGGCGCATTCGTGTTAAAAAAAAGTATTCAGACTCAAAAATATCGGGATTCGTATGGACGTCGCCTTAGGCAGACACAGTTCCTTTCATGAAACAGAAATTATCCAAAGCTCGGTTTCAGTAATAACCAGTGGCGGATCCAGGGGGACCCGGCCCGCCCCCCCCCCCCCCACCATATTTTTTGACCAAACTGAGGCCCCAAGGGCCGAAATGTCTTTTTTTGGAGGCCGGCCCCCTTCCCCCTCCTTTATCTCAGGGTCAGGAGGGCCGGGCCTCTCCCTTATCTGAAGGTTTGGTGTGGATTTACCGAGCACTGCACGACTTACGCTTACTGCTACTCATTTTTTCATTTTCTGATTATTACTGTCTTGTCAAGTTGTTCATCACGCTGTGTCCCTGCTTGTGTCTGCTGCCTTTACTGATGGGACAGTAAGAAGCTCCCTTCTCCAACAAAGCAACTTTAAACCCTGGCTCCAACAGCTGGTGCTTTTAGCCAAAGAGGTAACACTTACATTGTTTGCTCGTCGAAAAACGTGAGAAATCGTCCGCCAGAGCTACTATGCCGTCTGCTGTCCCTTTTTTGGCCGATTGTCTATGCGATGAACTTCAATGATTCTGATAGCGGTGAATGTCATACAAATTTATTGGGGGGGGACGTTAAATATATTTTATGAATAATGACGCAATGTATTTCTGCTTATTATGTCTACCTCATAACCTTTTCCCTCCCAATAGAGCCGAAAGTTTAATTCATCTGAATTTCGTAATTTGATATTCTAAAATGCTGGAAATAGATAGTATTTTGTCGGGGAAAGGTTTGGCGTTCATAGTTGCTGAGGGTTTAGGGTGATGTGACATTATTTTTATTGACAAAATCACGGCCATGTAACTAACAAAGTCAGTTCGCTTGTGTTATTGCATTCGGATTATAACTAACATTTTCATGCAAATTCAGTTGACGGAGTTGTGCTTCTTTTCACCTCTCCCTTTTTTTCAGCCAAGTGTGAGATTTGAAGCCTGCCGTGGACTCTACCGGCTGAGCCTGATAAAAGAAAACTCCTGCCTGATACAGCTCATGGATGCCTTGCTGGATTCTCTTCCGTTAGCACAATCTCTTCAATCGAAAGAAACTTCTCGAGGAAGAAGGCAAGAGCCGAATGCACGAGAGTACTTTTCAATACTCTGTAGGCTTGTGGATGGTTTACCAACAGCGGAGGGGGGTGAAAAGGTACAATTGATGTAATATATCAAGCATGCATCGCAGTACTTCATCTCCAGATGAAACACCGAGAAGAGAGTTGAAAATGCGACTCGCAGCGGAGTATTTTTGACGAACTTCGAGGTGTTTCATCTGGTGATGAAACACTGTGTCGAAAGCTCGATATTACTTCTCAAACAAAAGGATTTTAGATGGAGAAATTAAGGGTGCAAAAATACACCGTATTCACAAATGGCGGACACGCGGGAAAAAACTGGTGCCTAGTCATGAAAGCGAGGCGTTGGAGGATAAACAAAAATTTCAAATGAAGACTTTCAGTGAACTTCCAGAGTGTTTAGCACGGATTCCACCTAAAATAACTTTGTACGGACTTCTTTTTAAATACAGTTACGTGGGATGTCTTCTGTTCTTAATGTTTAGTAATGATTTGCTGTTTGCAATCAAAAGGGACGAGTATATCTGCAAGGAAACAGGATGATTTTGTAGGTTTCCGAAGCATCAGAAGCAGGACACGACAAGTGGGCGATGGCTTGAGAAAAGCGGCAAACTTGTTAGCCCAGCTTCACACTGTAACCGAATACGAAAGCCAGATCACTACAATTCTGTAAAACAGAAATAAAAACAGATATTGGTGGCGAGAAAAAGAGAAATAAGCGACGGATATATGGCCACTGAAAACAGGTCAAGCTGAGAGCGGGTGAAAGATTCATTCACGAGGCTCATTCATTCATGTTAGTGACATCTTATACATATCTATGTATATATGTATGTCTGTATTTACAACTTCCTTTGGATCATATTAATTCCGTCGCTTTGGAGCGAATTGTTAGAGGTACGTTGGCAGAGCTTAGCAAAAATCTCATGATTTCGTTGTCATTGCGAAATAATTAAAAATAATTTTATCAAAATTAGAAGCTGTAGTGTGTGAATCTTATGGCTTGCTATTTGCCTGGTATCCTTTAGGGCATTATCTCAGAGAGCTCTTGGTAAAAAAAAGTGGTATAAAGCTTACATTTTACGAGGTTAAACTTTTAAGGCAATGTTTGTGTCAGGACTGAACATGGCAAGCTTCTGTTTCGAATAATTAAATTCGAGTCTGGATCCGTTTAAGAAGACCATCATTTTATTTATTTATGTATTCTTCAACTTTAAAATATAATGGAACATAAAGTTAAAACTCTTAACAGCCAACGATAAGAAATACGAAATTAGTCGCTGAAATGATGTGTCTGGCTTACCGAGTCTGCCGAGTAACAAGTTGAAATTTTGAGCGTACTCCACTCGATCGCTCCTGCATTTATAATAAAAAAAAATAGTTATAATTGATGTCCTTCGTTGATAAAAACCAGAGAATAACGTCCTGGCAAACAAAAATCAAACATAACTTCATCGAAACCTCAGTCACCTCTTCTTTCCTGTCTTCCTTTTTTCCATCTCGACTTGAACTGTTTTGTTCAACGGCAGACGTCTCTTGCGTTAACAAGTAGGCCATGTATCTGTCGCTTATTTCTTTTTTCTTGCCACCAAGATTTGTTTATATTTCTGTTTCACCGAATTACAGTGAGCTGGCTTTCGTACTCGGTTTCAATGTGAAGTTTGGGCCAACATGTTTGCCGCTTTTCTCCAGTCATCGTCCACCTGTCGAGCTTCTGATGCTTCGGAAACCGACTCGAAAATCTACAAAATCATCCTGTTTCCTTGCAGATATACGCGTCCCTTTTGATTGCAAACAGCAAGTCATTACTAAACATTAAAAGCAGAAGACATCCCACGTAACTGTATTTAAAAAGAAGTCCGTACAAAGTTATTTTAGGTGGAATCCGTGCTAAACACTCTGGAAGTTCACTGAAAGTCTTCATTTGAAATTTTTGTTTACCCTCCAACGCCTCGCTTTCATGACTAGGCACCAGTTTTTTCCCGCGTGTCCGCCATTTGTGAATACGGTGTATGAGCAGTCTTTTTTATCTGATTTCCAAACACTCATGAAACATTAATTTTCTTTGTATTTTCTTTATGAATTATTTATAAGTTTGAGAAATTGTATAGAAAGACATAGCTTGAGAAAGCAGCCGACATTTCCCGACGCCACCTTGCGTTTCCCCACGAAATGGAATCTGAGGAACGACAGCAGAAATTCCATACCGATGACGTGTCACTAGCCAGATCTGGGTTCTCATTGGTTGAGTCAAATTTCACTCGCGTATCGACCAATCAGAAGCACCATCCAGATTTGGGTTGTGACACGTCATCAGTATGGAATTTTATGGGCCCGTTCCTCAAACGTCATTTTGCGGGAAACCAGCGGTGGCGTCGTTTAATGTCTGTAGACTTGACTTTGATTTTTTAGAGTTTGGTTATTTAGCCTTTAATCTGCTCTTTTTCTTATCAGGACCATGATGTTGACCTGGATTCTTTAGCCAAATTGCTTGCCAGTTATATAAGAAGCATGTAAGTAGTATTTTCAGTTATGTTTAAAATGTGACTAACTTGTAATTTCGACACGGTTAACCTCGAGACGTCACTAGAGGGTCAGCGGTTGAGCTCCAGGCAGGCAGGCGCGTGCGGGGTGGCCACCTGGTCTGCAGGGCTTAAATGTGGATGCATATCTCAGCTCTGCCTTGCTTTGCTCTGCTGACCTTTCCGGATCATTGCAATTCACGACCTGTGATATCTGCTGGTTTCCGCTCCTACTCTTCCCATCCCCGAATAGGTAAGTATGCGTTGTGGTAAGTATGCACTGAACTCTTTCAGTGCGACGGTGCCCGGTGGTTGGCGCTGGCTTGGTTGCCATGGTTACCTTCAAGACATTGCTCCCCTTTTGCGCTACAGGTCCTTCCACCTTTAAGGCACCCGCTCCACAGCTCATCTTGCCGATGACAAGATAATAAACTCGTGGAACATGTACTTTGTTTAACTCATGTAGTCATCATACCTTTTTTTACAGCCAACCCAGCACCAAACAGCCATATGGAAGCTATGAAAATGAAGGTCTGAGTGGCATGTTAAAGCTGTGTACGGCTGTTATGAGACACGATCCTTCGTTCAAGATGTCTCCAGCAGGGCTGGTTAGTGACCCGTGTAATCATAAGTATAAAGATTTAGCCAGGGCTAAAAGCGAAGCTATCGTTACTATACTTATAATTTAGTCACAAACAATAAAATCGTGTAATGCGAAACGGCGAAGGCATTGATAACGGCAAAAAAAAAAAAAAAAAAAAAAAAAGGAACAGCGACAGCAACAATAGGCCTAATAAGCAAAAAAAAAAAACATTTTACATTTTGCAGACAAATGTGCTCAAAACTATAAAAAAACTTACTACTTTCTCTGATGTTATATAAGTGGAAGAAGGTTGCTGCACATATGTCGAATCCACTACCTCCCAAAAGCGTTAGGAAAATTTTTGATGACATCACCCGCGCGTTTCCTCGGCAGTTCACATTATTTGACTATCTCAGCCCTTCATCTTTCCATTTCCCGTGAGTATAGATGCAGAACCCCACACGTCCTTGCTTTCCAGCCTTCAAATGGGTCACCCAAAGAAAGTACAATGCAATTTTGAATTAAAACCTACTTTTCCATTCAGTTTGCAGTTCAAATATAAAGTATAAAATACAGGGACGTGTTAATTTTGTGATCATGTGTTTCTTTTTTCTTTTTTTTTTCAGGAATTTCTGCGTGATGTATTTCATTCCTGTTTGTTTTCGCTTCCAGAGGACTGTTGTGATCAGAGAGATTTACCTCTCTGCAAATCCAAGGTACTGTTCTGAGAAAAATTAAGGTTTCAAAAAGCAAACAAACAAACAAACAAACAAACAAAAAACAAAACAAAACAAAATAAATAAATAAAAAATCGGAGACCATTGACTGACATGGTCCAATATGCACCAGTCTGAGAAATGTTTGAGTTGCTTAGCAGACTGACATACGATCGAGCCGAACTTTTAGAATTTGTTGAATTTTACTATTTTCTGGCTTTTTGAGTGAGACAAAATTGTGAAATAGCAACAATGTACAGCACGTAGACGAATACCGGTTTAACGGTGGTTCTTTTTTATTCATATTTGTTTATTATTTTGTTTTATTAGTTAGCCAGAAGTGCTGCATTTGATCTTCTCTTGGAGATGGCTAGGGGCTGCAAAGAAAACTTCCTTGAAATTCAGAAGTTGTTGTTGAAACATCATAGTGCTGGTGAGAGATGGTTACCTTGCGTTACTCGCGTTACTGACGTACAGCTCTGAATACGCTATTCTTTTAAGTCATAACTTCACAAAATGACAATTTCCGTCTGTTTCATACAGGGCGAAAAATGTAAACAAGGATTGGCCTATAGCCTTCTTTATTGTTTTTAAGGGTGTTATTTTATTTTTACATAGATGGTAAAAAGAAGTCCTCTTACGGCTGGCACTATTGGCCTCATGACAATGGCCGTTCGCCGTGTGGGCTGGTTGGGATGATCAATTTAGGAGCCACCTGTTACATGGCCTCTTGTATGCAACAGCTTTACATGATGCCTCAAGCCAGGGCTGCCATTCTTAACTCAAGGGTTTGTACTCTTGCCTTGATTTACAAGTAAAGTACATTGTTGTATTGAAGCATATGTGGGCGTTTCCTCTCGTTCTCAGTTGAAATCAATGATGCATGTTCAACAATTCACCTTTAAGTAAGATAACCCTTGATTTACATCCGTTTACTATTGACTTGGTGATGCCTACGGATTTGTGCCCCCCTACCTTGTCCAATGTTGACTCTTTGTGGCCAACCATAGCATACATGTTTTCTTTTGAACGTTTTAAAATATGCTCTATCAACGTAATCGAGTCATTAATTTTATTTATGGGGGAAATGGAAACCCGGTTTTACAAGTGCTCGGCTGCTTATGTTTTAGGACTTAAATGTCGTAACGCAAGCAGTCGTAATGAAGAGCACCTTAAACGTGCCATGTTTTCCCAAGTTCCTATACACTTTATTCAAATAATTTTCCACAATGTCTCCTAGTACATGTTTTCATGCCTTGCTCTAAAGGCCATTCTTCAGTAACTTTCTTCTCGTTCATTTCTTAGATCAGCAGTGATGTAAAACACGAGGTTCTTTTGCGTGAAATGCAAAGAATGTTCTGCTTTTTAATGGTTAGTCCTTTGTTTGGTCCTGTAATCAAAACTACTTTCAAACCCAGCGTGTCCATCAACAACGTTCTTGTTTTCGTAGCCCGTTTCCCAGACAACCCCGGTTAGTAAGATCTGCGAAGTAGCGGCGAGGCCCTTCTTCCGGACCCTCGACGGACTCGACGAATTACCGGAAGTGGCTAGTCGGCAATGACTTTTTTAACAGGCCAATCATGGCGCTTTCTCAAATCCTGGTACACAGCCGAAGGCCCGGAACAAGGATTTCGGCCTTGGCTCGCAGACTGACTTACCAGAGGTTTGGTTTCGTCTGTGGCGAAGGCTGTGGTTGCCGTCACCGTCGTGACATTTTTAACTTCCCTGTTGTAGCATTTGGGACCTTTTGACCCCTACGTTGTTGGCCGTTACCGTTCTGGAGAGGTGGCCGGTATAGGGAGTGTTAAAAAAAGAGCGAGTGTATGAACTGTTAGCCGGCCAATGTGAGAAAATGGTCGTCAGCAGAGGTTCCACAGAAACATAAGGCAATATGTAATGTAAGATTAAATTGATATGGAGGACGAAGTACTACTATTCGAAGGGGTGTTTCATTCAAGTTTAAACCACGGATCATTACCAAGTCGATTTATACTTGAAAAAAGAAATAAAAAAATAAGTAAAAATAAACACAAGCCAAGACGCCACCAATTTATTGAACATCTTGAAAGCTAGAGAGCTTTGTATCTGACTATTTTGCGTTCTTCTCTGCCTCCAGGCCAGCGAGAGAAAGGCTTACAACCCAAAAACATTCTGTCGGACATACACGATGGATAAACAGCCACTGAACACTGGAGAACAGAAAGACATGACGGAATTCTTCACTGATCTGATCGGCAAAATAGAAGAAATGTCTCCTGTACTGGTGAGAGAGCTCTGTTTTGTAAAGCCATATGGAAACGGACGCAACATCGTTGGCCAACAGCTCCCAGCATTGTTGGATGTTACATGTTGCGTCCTTTTGCACACTGTTGCAAATTGTTGCCTTTTGTCGCGCAGAACTTGAAAATGGTCAAGCTTTTGAGACAATACCTCCGAACATTTCTTAAGTTCCGTGATCGCCTAAGCGTAGCGCAACAATGTTGGATCCGTTTGCACTGCTCTTCCAACATTGTTGGGGCCACGTACGCGTATTACACATGGTCTCTAAAGTATTATGTGTTGTATCCTTCCCATAATGCACTGTAGGTCCCAACGTTGTTGGGAGTTGTTGCATCTGTTTGCACACCATTGCCAACATGGATGCAGCAACTTCCAAGATTCTTCGCCCAACGATGTTGAGAGTTGTTGCGTTCGTTTGCACGTAGCTTAATCACCAGTTAGTAGTAGATTGGCTTGATACTATGATGAGAATTGATGAAGGCAAAGGTAGGTGTAAGGGGAACAAGGGTGATCCAGTAATAAGAGCACTGGCCTCCCACCAATGTGGCCCGGGTGCAAATCCCGACGTCTACGTCGACGTCGATGGGTTGAGTTTGTTTTTAGTTCTCTTCCTGGTTTTTCTCCTCGTGCAACGGTTTTCCCCTCGTCTCAAAAATCAACACTTCCAAATTCCTATTCGATCTGGAACGCATGGACACGTTTAAACGAGTTCTTAAGAACTCCTAACTCCTATTGTATTGCTAATGCAATTGCATTAAATTCAGGTAGACTTGAAACATCTTGGCGCGTCTTTGTTGGAGGCAAATGATCTGTGATGCCCACGAGTCACCTTTGTCTATTATACTACCTTGAAGCAAAGTCTTTTAATCATTCAAATTGAGGTGTGGGGCGGGAATAAAATAAAATAAAATAAAATAACTTTATTAACACAATTCTAACTCTTTTACTCAAAAGTTAAAATGTAGAACTTTCCTTTTTCAGAAAGTGTTGGTGAGAGATTTGTTCTGTGGGGAAATTAGCAACAATGTTGTTTCACTGGTAAGAGATCACTGACGAGATTGCAACTTAAATATTTCCTTTTCTACTCTTGATGATTATGACATAGTTACAAATTGTCAGTCTTGTGCAACGAGGATAATTGCCCACAGAATCGGGTATTTTGAAGTAAAGTACCAAACAGTTTGTTTATTTATCCCTTTTCTTTTGTATCCATTTAGGATTGTTCTCACGTTAGCAAAACAAGCGAAGAGTTTTATTCAGTCAGATGTACTGTCGCAGACATGAAAAGTCTTTATGTGAGTTTGAATTGCAACTCGCCACTCGAGAAACGAAAAGGAAAATTGGCCGGGTGAACTTTTGCAAAGCCTTCTGGGAATGTTTTTGAGGACAAAGGAAAAAAATGTCCTCTAGCTGAGCGGCGTATTTCCAATAACGATCCCAGAAGTCTTTGCAAAGGCTAACTCGGACCAGTTTCCTTCTCTGCTCTCAAGTGTTAATTGAAGAGTAGACCAATGAATGTTCTTGGTGTTTGCCGCACATTTATATTTTGGGGAACTACAGCAGAACAATGTGCCTAAATTTTTCTTTTCCCCGAAGTCCCCGAGTTCAAGTCCAGCACTGACCGCCAGATGGATTTGTCCTCGGTAGTCCCGAGTTCATATCCTCGGCGACGCTTGTAAAATAGATAACTGGTTCGCCTCCTGCCAGTTGGGATTCTTAACTTTGTTATCTTCAGTTATGTCCTCATACGGGAAGAGGATAACTGAGTATTTTTTTTATAGGTGGGGGAAGGGGTGGGGTGATGGTGGATAATCCGGGGGAAACAGAAGAGTTCTTAACACTGATATGAACGTGGCTCTGTTTTTTTTCCTCCTTTTGTGAAGGAATCCCTTGATGAAGTGACCATCAAAGACACTCTAGATGGTGACAATATGTATACATGCTCTCAGTGTGGAAAGAAAGTCCGGGCAGAAAAACGGTAAGGAGTAGTTTTGTCAAGTCTGGAGTTTTTTTTTTCTCCTGAGAGGTCATGGCAATTTCAACTCTTACATGTATAGCCCATAAAACGTAGGAAACAGGGGAAATATTTTGCTGTCTAACTTGAATAAGTTTAATTCAATTTTATTCAATAGTAAATTTATCTGCAAAAGTTCAGAAAAATATTTTAAAAAAACCAGTTCAAAGAAGTTATAAAAGTGGAGTAAATTTAAGCTGCCACAAGTGATTTCGTTTGAAATTCTCCGACAAATTTGCTGCATAACAATCGAAAAATCTGGTGAAAGCTTCGATTTATTGCCCTGTTTTTACGAGTCAAGTGTATGTACGTTTTTGTTTTATTGGCTATCTTTTTTGTCATCAATTATTCAAGTTAAAGTGTTATTTGTATAAATATTTATAATATACAAATACTCTTCTGCCTAAAAACAAGGGAAAAGGAAGGGGATTATAAAGGGAAGGGAAAAGTGAATTACTTTTTCATTTTCACAATGGTCGTGTCTAAGTCAATATAGGAGTCTTCAGTTTGAAGGATATCAAAAAACGTTCCTGTAAATAATCTTTTAAAGGGTTTTGTGTTCTTTTTTTGGAGTCTGTGGTATACTGTTCCACATTTTGTCCCCAGCACATTTCGTTTGGCATTGAGCCGAGATTCTTTAGTCATTTTTGTTATTTGTCCCATGGTAGGGCGTGTTTTAAAGTTCTTCCTCGTATCCTCTGCTTCAACACGATGCGCTATGCATTCAACATGGTGACCATGATGAAGGAGAAGGTAAACACACACTTTTCCTTTCCACTGCAACTCAATATGGCTCCGTACACTGAAGATTTTCTGATGGGAGACCAACAAGATCAAGGTATTGAAACATGCAATTTCGTCGCACTAATATTCGTCGTCTTAGATGTCTTGGTGAGCAAGGGATGGCGCAGTGGTGAGAGCACTTGTCTCCCACCAATGTGGCCCGTGTTCAAATCCCGGCGACGACGACATATCTGGGTAGAGTTTTTGGTTCTCTTCCTTGCTCCGAGAGGTTTTTCTCCGGGTACTCCGGTTTTCCCCTCTTCTCAGAAACAAACATCTCCAAATTCCAATTCGACCAGGATCAGGTAGACGAAGAAGCGGAGGAGTGGAAGGGGAGGGGCAGCGTAGGATTTTGTGCCTCAGTGGTGTAACCGTCCCCTGTCGGTAGTCGATCTCATGATGGAGTCCCAGCTATGTGGTGTTAATTTTTTTTCTTTCTTTTCCCCCTGTACTTGTTACTTTTTGGCTTTTTTCCATTTTCCTTTCCCTTGAGCTGGGCAAGGATGGGTCGAGACGCCTATTTGTTTTCTTGATTGTGTTCTCTTTCGTTAGATCCTCAGCAGGATCTCAGTTACTGGTACCAGTTGATTGGAGTCGTGGTTCACACGGGTACAGCAGAGGGGGGACATTACTACAGCTTCATCCGTGACCGCTCCTCCCCACAGGGACGTGATCAGTGGTTCCTGTTCAATGATGCTGAAGTGAAGCCTTTTGATCCTGCTCAGATAGGTTCGGAGTGTTTTGGGGGCGAAATGACGGTCAGTTCAACAACTGCCTTTCAATAAGCCTGAGAAAACACCCGACATTTTACCACACCACCCCTGTTTCCAAGCAAAACGACGTCTGAGGAACGGGCGCAGAAATTCCATGCTGATGGCGTGTCACTACCTAGATCTGGGTAGTGCTTCTGATTGTTCGTGCCGCGAGGGAAATTTGCTTCAACCAATCAGAAGCACTACCTAGATCTGGATAGTGATACGTCATCAGTATGGAATTTCTGTAGTCGTTCTTCAGACGGCATTTCGCGAGGAAACCAGTGTTAGCGTCGCGCGCGAAATGCCGGCTGCTTTCTCAGGCTACCTGTCATGAGTGTGTAAAATGAACTCAATAATCTTTCTGTTCCGCATTTAAGAGCTGTTTAGTTAAACTTGGTGTAAAATTGTTTCGTTCATAAAAGCTGCTTACTGACTTAAGTTGACTGTAAATTTAGAGCAAATTACAAAACGTGTTGAATAGGCCGTTTCCGAGTTCCCCCGGGCCTCTGTATCAAAACGAGGTTAAATGCTCAGCCTTTGATATGGAAATGATTTTTCATTCTCACATGCAAGTAAAACTCATTTTCACAAGAAAGGTTGGGCACTTGGTCTCATTTTGAAAGTAAGTATTTTTGGAACTCGGAAGTGGCCTGTTTTATTTGAATCCTGTGTGAAAGCCTGTATTTCGATATTTCACTTTTCTCTGTCTGTTTTTTTATTTTTGTTGAAAACCTGGTTTAGTTAAACATGTTAAGTCGGTGTGAATGGGGCATTAGTTTTCCTTGGTTTGCAACCACGTGACATGGCGGCCATGTTGGTGATCAATACAATAAAAAGAATTTACATGAAAATGGAGTTTAGTTCTCAGAGGATATAAATGTTTCTGTTCTTGACCACCAACGTGGCTGCCATGATTTCACGTGCAAACCAGCAATAGCTATATGTATTTTTGCTTCTCGCATCAGACCAAGACCTACGACGCAGTGACAGAGAAGTTCATGGACTTTTCCTTTGAGAAGACACACAGTGCTTATATGCTGTTCTACGAACGCTGTGATCCGAGCAAGAAAGATCTTCTGTCTGAAACACCCAGCATTGAGTTAAATCAAGAGCTGGCAGACTGGATTTGGCATGATAACATTCAGTTCTTGCATGACAAGCATGTCTTTGATACAACTTACTTCAATTTCATGTGGCTTATATGCAGTAATATTCCGCCTTCATTGCCAGAGTGCAAAGACGTTATGTTGTCAAATGTCAAATTAGGTAGGTATGAAAAACAATCCTTCAATCACCAACAGAAGTTGAAGAAAGTTTAGCAGAGCTTTCGGAACCCATCTCGGTTCCTTTTTGCTGATATCCGCAATCGATAAAATCTGAAACCGGAAAACCAATCAATAAATTGATAACTATCGATACTTCTTAACATATTGTTATCGATTTCATCGGTTAATCGATAAAAATCGACAGTTAAAATCCTGGTTTTTAGTGGCATCGAGTTTTATCGATTTCATTGTCTTCGAGGAATAAGTTATTTCTCCACTCCCACGAAAATACAGCTTTACTGTTTTCTTCGGAAGAGCGCATTAGAAAGGGGATTGCGTTCAGCTAGCGATCGGCTTCTCGTTTTTCTAAAGTGGTGAATTGAGTAACTAGTAGAGACCTCTTCACACCCTCACGAAAGTTGCCCTCAATTATAAGTGAAATTGTTTATTTTGACTGTTTTCCCTTTAAATTAGCTATATTGTTAAGATTGTTGTGAATTCCGGCTAAAATTTATGCACACACTCAAACTTTGCACAACACTGGCCAAACATATTTTATAATTAAACTTATCGACAACAAAATGCTTGGAAGCGGGTGCTTCAATGTGGAAAGGCCTGTAGCGCGGAAGGTAGCATCGTCTTGGAGGTAACCATGGCAACAAAGGGAGTGCTAACCACCCAGACCTGTCGCAATGAAAAAGTTAAGTTGAATACTTACCATAACCCATACTTACCTATCCAAGGTTGAGGGGGGCGGGGGTGGGGTTGGGGAGTGGGAGCAGATACCGGCCGATATCTTAAGTCGTGAATTCGCAATGATCCGCAGAGATCAGCAAAGCAAAACGGGCAAGGCTTAGTTTTGAAATCACATGTAAGCCCAGCGGCTACCCCGCAGAAGCCTGCCGGCATGGGGCGCAACCGCTGACCCTCTAGTGTTGTCTCGACGTTAACCTTTACCTTACCGAAATTACAATTTAGCCACGTTAAATGCATTTCTTGATGCAGGGACATCATTCTTGCTGGAAACTTTAGTCCACGCCAAAGAGAAGCTTTTGATCAAGAATTGGGCTGACCTTTTGCTGTCGCAGTATGAGCAGTCTTCGCTGGTTTGTCAGTGGCTCCTAGAAACACTGACATCTGAAGAATGGCTACTTCAGCTACTGGTCAAGTGTCCCATACAGAGTATACGGCATGTAAGTTGAAAAAACTCCTTGCCTGTCCAGGAGATTAATTTTCTTTTTGGTGGTTCTAAGGTAGAGATTATTACCTAAAATTACTTGTAATGAAATCAAGGCTTGCGCCACAGACGGAACGAAGCTTCTGGTTAAGTCTGTCTGCAAAACAGCGCCGAAATCCTCGTTCTTGGCCCCCACATGTTTACCAGGATTTGAGTACGCGCTATGATTGGTCTGTTAAAGAAGCCAGTCAGGTTGAAGGGAAATTCGAGACCCATTTCCGGTAATTCGGTGTGTCCGTTACTAACCTGGAATAGATTACGCTTGCGACGCAGGCTCTGAGATCAGAACTACAATTAACAATCCGTCATCGGAAAATGTGCGACGAAGTCTTAACTGTGGTCACATCTGATGCCCGGACAAAGTAAATCCTTGCCTGAGAAAACAGCCGACATTTTGTATGCCATCACTGGTTTCCTCGGGAAATAAAGTACAAGGAATTTGCGAAGAAATTTCATTCTGATGACGTGTCACTACCCAAATCAGGGCCTTACTTCTGATTGGTTGTTCCGTGCTCTAGCCAATCAGTAGCGCTACTCAGATCTGGATAGTGACGCATCATCAGTAAGCTTGTTTCTCCGACGTCATTTCCTGGGGAAACCAGTGGTGGCGTCGGGAAATGTCGGCTGTTTTCTCGGGCAAAGTTTATCCCAAAGACAATGGTTAGATGATTTAAAATTACCTTGAGTGCCCGTTGATTGTCGTAGCAACAAAATGAAATTGGAACAGTGAATACACGGCAGTGGTCAGTCTACATGCGAATCCCGCGCTTACTATGCGCATTTTTCGGTAAAGATACATAATGCGTCGTTGTCTGAGTTCGATCAATTTTGTTTTGACCCACCAAATAGGCCATATTTGATATATTAAAATTCAGCGTGATAGCGACTCTTAGAGGACAGTCCAATAGAAAATGAATTAACCATGTCTATTCAATTTCTTTGTTTGTGGCCTCGAAAGGGGCTTTTTGGAGACTTAGCCGGAGGGGAAAAAAACTGAACGGTACTGATTTTTGAAGTTTTTAACGGAAATTCTTTTATTTGTAGATGCTTGGTCGACTTTGTCTTGATGTTATTCAGATTCTCAGGCCTTTGTATGCGAATAAAAAGAGTGGGTAAGTACCTTATACCTTAAGACACTCTTAATTATCCTGGTAGTAAGTAATCAAAGGTCTATTAGCTGGCAGCAAAAAGTCATCCTTGGGAAATGGCAAGGTGACCGTTATAATTATACAGGGTGACCGCTATACATATTTACAGGTCAACTTTTCAGAAAATTTTGGGAAGCTGTCCGGTGTCCGAAATATACAGGGCCGTTATATGCAGGTTTGACGGTATTTTTTTTTGAAATCAGGGATGCTGGTGGCGAAGAGGCGGAGACAGCATACTTTGCTAATGTGTGTGGCTTTGTCAAAGCTGTTTTTAGACTGGTATGTTGGCACTTGATCCTGAAGTATGGAATCGAAACGTAGCTGTGAAACCGTTTGCCGTAATGCAAATATCTTCGAAATGTTTTGTGTCGCTAACTTTCATTTCAATTTGATCAAGTAAGTGAAATTTATTTTGCCTCTCCGCGTAGAAGTACTTTTCATGCTCCTTAAGTCTTTTTTCTATATCTGCACTAGAAAAAGCAAAGCAAAAAGAAGAAAAAAAAATGAACAACAACAACAAAAACACTAAAAAATATGTACACAATATGAGTCAAGTTACTGGTAGTCTTCTGGAAAAATACGCACACGGCAAGACCGTTGTTGAAAGATTGTGATAAAATATGAGAAGTTGCGATATATTAATGATGAATTAATTTACTAGCACCTAGCGATTGGTTTGTGTTTATCTGTTTACAGCTTGAGCAAAACATCAAGGGTTATGTAAAGAATCTGTCCGAGGTGTTCTGGTTCATCAATCAGTTTGCTGCTTTGGGCAAAGAGGAGGTAAATAAAAACAAGATAAGGGCACTAAAAATAGAATTAGGCATTTATGTGCCAATGTGTTCTATTTCCTTTTTACATCTTTGCTAAGGTTATATATTGAAGACAATTTCATGTGTGAATTGTAAAAAAAAGTTGATTTATATGTTGATTTTAATAAGGGTATGTCTGACTGTCGTTGTTACCCCCGTCATCATCATTATAATAGACTTTAAGATCGATCATTCATTCTTCACTTCTATTTTAGCTGAGAAGTTGTCTTCAAAATTGCGTTTCTTGAAAAAATAGTTCAATAATTAATTAGCGGAAGAATTTTAAAAAGTTGTATTTCTCTCAGACTTGGGCTTGTGATGTTTAGGGTGCACAAAACCTTGCGGAAAGTCACTTCCCTCTAGAGCGTGGTCTCGCCGTACAAACTTGAGCCTCAAACCTGACGACAAGTGGTCACGTGACTTCTTGACGTTCGTGGTTCGCGGTGATCATAATCATGATCGTGGTCCGCATCGTCTTTGCCTGTGTCGCCATCATCATAATCAACATCGTAGTTATCGTCAACTGTATCCTCATCTTCTTCATTTTTATCATTGATCATCTTCACCATTTATAATCATCATCATCACACTAGTCACAATAAGTATCTTTTAGTATAAGTATCGTTTTCGCCAGCTGTTTTTAATTACTGTTGGCTAATTATTAGATTACTATGTCGTTGCCTTTTAGCGTGAATTTCTGTTAAAAATGGATGCAATATCAGTTATGGTCGGATTCTATCTCGGAACAAAAGCATCTGAACTTGTAAGTACATACATGTATGCAGGTAATGCAAATTTTTCCTTCTAGTGTTAAACTTTCTTGTGTACAACTGGCCGCAGTGAATGGCTTAAGCATTTAATTTAAACAGGAAAGAAGACCCTCATATCTTCAAACAAATGGGTTATACGTTATTTTAAAGTACTTTCTGGATGCTGTTCAATGGGTTACGAGCCTCTTCTTTTCATTTATTAGACTATTCTATAGATTGCTGAAGAATTGTTCACAATATGCGTTAACATCTTTGTATCAGTCAGTACTGTAATTTGATGCCATATTGTAGCGTTTAGAATCGCGTAATTTCATCATTTTTGTGAAAAGAGCAGTAAAAATCATTAAATTACATGAGAGAAAATCTTCGTGTTACGATGCTCTTTGTTGTTGTAAAAAAGATTAATTATATTGTCGCTCGTATGATTCTCTTACTCCGACAGTTTGTTAGACTTCCCCCATTTTCCTATGGTTGTCCCTTGGGCTGTGTATTGTTGTTCACATTTCTTATAAACTGTATTCGTACAGAATGACTCTACAACAGAAGATGAAGACGAAGGTGATGACGATGATGACGAAGAAGTGGTCACTATTCTGCCGGAGGATAAATACCGAGTGGGTTCCTTGGAGAAGATGATCTCGGTCATGGCGGTGTTGGTTGAGGAATCGCGATGTGAAAGGTGCGTACAGCTGGGTAGTGAAACTTCACCAGTTGCAAAAAAGCTCAAGACACTTTTAGGATCATAGATGCGGTGTGTCAGTCATCGTATGATTTATATTCCTTAGCCTTGTTCTGTGCTCTATTGATTCCCATATCGTATTCAGCACTTAAAGCGACAGTTTCGAACCGTGGAAGCGGGGCGGGGGGGTAATTCCCTTGTTTTCGATTTCTTCCTCTGAGGTGTAGTGAAGTAATTAAAGTGCTGTGGCTGCTTTTATTGTTTATTTGCTTTTTGCAACCAGTATGGCAACCTCTTTGCAACTTCTTGCTGCTTGTGGTCGAGGGTCCCCCCCCCCAAAACAAAAATTTTTCTCTGGTTTGAGCATGTTCCTTCAGGAATCTTTTCACCTTGTGTACGGATATATGCCATGATGCTGGAACACAAATATACAAAACGAGAACAACACGTTTTATGTTAGGAATAAGGGGCGCAAGTTGTTGATGATGTTAACCGCAGATTTTAGTGACGTATTATTTTTCTTTTTCATTACTTGTGGTTCGTATAGGCGAATCTTTGTTAACGTCATTGTTTACATTTTTCCTCATTAGCATACGACTTAACTAATAAACTCCGTGGCCGTATACAGCTACTTCGAGAAAGGTTGTCGGAAAGAGCGACAATCCCGAAAGGTATTGTGGGTGGTTTTGAGTTCGCTGTTCTTCACAGAAATTTGAAAGAATGGCACGAGAGGCCATGGACATATGTTTGCGAGTGCTAAAGGAAAGCAACAATAGAATTTTTGACAGCTGCAGTGCCAGGAACAGTGTATTGATCATATCCCATATTACCTTTCGGGATTGTCTCGTGCACATTTTTGCCGACAACCTTTCTCGAAATAGCTGTATATGAACTAAATGCAAAAGTCAAAAGAGCTGATTAACTTGAGCTATTTGTACAAATTTCAGCTCTTTGTACGCAATATTGAAGGAAATATCAGCCATCGAAAATTTCGAAATTGCTGGGTGGCAAAAAGTTAATGAGCCATACATTCTTTGTAACATCGAGTTTTTAAAAGAGACTTTCTCCGAAACCATTCGGTACATGGGGCTCAAATTTTCAGAGATAACTGAAATTGTTACGCTCCTTCAATATTCAGATAATAATAATATTCAATAATAATGACGCCAAAAATGTAAACAAAGATTCGTCTATAACAAAACTTACATCACCATTTATAGGATATATATCTTAATTCACGGAGCACCAACTACATCTCTTTCTGCACCATTGGAAAAATCTGTAACTTTAATAAAAATCGGGTTGTTTGAAATAGGTCTCCGTCTGTTGCCCAAAAAGATTGGGGAGTGGGTGGGGGGGGGGGGGGAGGGGGGGTGCGCCCTCTTACGCGGCATGAAAATAAACGGAATGAATGCTAAAACCAGTTCATGGCTGTTTGAATTTTTAGAAACTGGTTTTAGCTTATTGCTGACTAAGTGACTAATTTTCTTTGGTTTGCCAGACAACTTCATCTGTCAGAAAATGATTTAGCTGCACTCACTGGTGGAAAGGTAATTGTTAAGCGTCGTGTGTTTTGTCTACTTTACAGAATCTCTTACGGTTCTTGGTTTTCACCCTTTAATATATCGATCTAGCCAAGGCCAAAAGGGAAGCTCTCGAGGAATCTTGTAAGAGATGTCTTCCTCAAGTAATTCAACTTTTGCCTTCAGCAGAACGTAAACTGAATTCTACCTTTTAAAAAAATGGACCTGAGCCCGCGATCTATTGAAAACTGAAAGCTGGTCAGCTGATAACTTTAAAAGATACGTCACCTCTAGGAGTTGTATACCTGAGCCCCCGATACAGTTATGTGACAATGGTCAGCGGATATCTTTGTTTGACAGTTGTCAATTGACCATAACATGTCCAATAACAGGTTAAACATAAAATGTGTACAGTATGTCTTGGACTTCCAACTAGTAAGTGTGCCATTTCACATCCGCTAATATGAATGTGTGGACGTACGTACGAACGAACGATTTTGTAAGAACCAAAATTCTTGGATGCATAGAGAGAACCAAATTTTCTTATCAATGGTGCCCCACTGCGCGGGGGAGAGCTTCGCTATTAGTGTACTTGAATGATGAGTTAATTTTTACTTGCAGGGATTTCCATTCCTTTTCCAAGCCATTAAAGACAGCATCAACCTGCGCCACACAACGAACCTGATCTTCAGCCTGTGTCGATACAATGTCAAGCTCGCGGAAAATGTGAGTCAAAATTACTAATGTTTCGGTATTCTTCCCACAAACAGATAAAAAGGGACAGACTAAAAACGACTCTGCTACCGCTTATATTCACGGTCGTAACTGTTTATTAGTAGGTTTCCTAAAATACGTGCAGTAGGTCCTCTCCGAGTAGCCCTGAGCCTCTGTTTCAAGATTAGGCTAAGTGCGAATGCAGTAATGTGAAAATAATTTTTCTTTTTATTCTCATGCAGATAATACTCATTTTCACAAGAAAGCTTTTGCCCTTTGCATCTTTTTGAAAATGAGAGTTTTTGGAACTCGGTAATAACTTTTCCACGATTGGTTTCGGCTCCATGAAATACTGTACCGATTGCAGAACATTTGCGGAGGAGCCTCCTAGAATGTGAGCACAGATAGAGATGCTAACAGGACAGTAGCTCTCACTAAGCTTCAAAGCACTCAACATTGCACCAGAAAAACTGTGAATTGAAAATTCAATAGTGCAGAAATGTGCTTTGCAGTTGCTAAAATTGGAGGTACTTTCTAATACAGTTCTTTTCGTATGATGTATCTCTTTCAACGAATGTCTTTCGTAGAAAGTGAAAAAATAAATAAAGAAATAATTAAATAAATAAATAAAGCAAGCTATATTTATAATCCTTGTTCAGGAATTTGTCACTAAATCCTTTCTTGGAAATATTAAACCTCTAGTTAAGAGAGCTGTAGCTTAACGTGACTGTTTGTTTCAGATAATTTCCCTGTTGATGTCCTCTGTTCAGAAATTGCCACCAGAGGTAAGGAAGATGTTGCTTCTAACGTTTTGATGTATTTTAATGCAATTTGAAGGAGTAAACAGCAAACAGCGCCATCAGTACCAGTGGTCAGTGGTTTGGAGGCATGTGCGCAGTAGTTCGCTACATCGTTCACAAGGCAGAATTTTTTTTATTAGAAATAAGAGACTGTCTATCATTTAATACGTTGATTGTGTCTCGTAATAAGTGTCAAGTTAAGCTTAAGGAATGCATGTTCATAAAATGGTAGAAACCCGACCTCAACCAGCAGGTAAAACACCTAAACCTGACTCTCTTCTTGTAAGTTCCTTAACGTCGCTAATTTGTAATGGTAACAGGACTGAGTGGAGTCCAATTCGGTCTGTAATCATACGAGTGATTAACAAAATCGGACGACCGCGTAGCGGGAGTCCGATTTGTTTAATCACGAGTATGATTACAGACCGAAGTGGACGACACTAAGTTCTGTAACCAATTAATCATAACTTTAACAAAATTTGTGATATAGTAGGCTATTTTTTAAGTCAAAACACAAGAAATTCGAAATTTTGTTTTGCTAGCAGTGAAGAAAAAAAGCCGTTTAAGCGCGCGCGTGATGGCGCGTACTGTCCAATTACTTAGGCATGACGCGTACTGTCCTAATAAACTGTCCAATTAAGGCTGAAATCAGGGCAGTTGATAGCCAATCAGATTTGACAATTTTGTTATGGTTATGATTAAAACTTTTAAGTGCACAATATTGTCAACGCAATGGAACGAATTTTGTAACATCGCTCGCGATTTAAATTCAACGGTGATTTCACAATATGTAACACTGGAAATGACAGATGTACCGTCGAAACGTGTCTAGTAAATTAAAGAAGTTTTGTTTATGCGGCTGTCTTGTTATGATAATGATGATGATGATGATGATGATCATTGATGATGACGATGATGAATCATTACTTTGATGTCAACGTAACAATCATATGTTTGCTTACAATTATTTATTGCCCTCTGCAGCAGTCGCATTCTTTCTTCAAGCTGTTGTCAATGTTGACAGAGATGCAGGGGGGTCCACCTGGAATGCCATCGTTTACTAACCTGACACTTTCTCGCATTTGGGAGGTAAGAGTTGTTACAATTACTTACCATTTCTTTAAAAAAATTTCGCCTGGTTGTTTCTATTTTAACATAACACCTGTGCATTTATTAGCACTATACAAAAGCAAAGGATTATTTCACTTGTTTTCCCTACCTACTGTTTCTTTCTTCTTCCCCAGTGTCGAGTATCTATATGTTTGTAAATAGGTATTACAGTGTAAATCAATATTGCAGAGGAGATAAGGTTACAAGTTGGTCACGAATATCAGTAAGATTTCAAGTCCCGCTTATATGCAATAAGTAGGTGGGGAATTAAAACGTTAGGACGTTCTTCTAGTTTTACTTTCGTTTCCTTTCCCAGGAAAGTAGCCTGGAAAATCCCCGGTCCCCGGCCGACAGTGTCAGCTTTGTTAAGTATTGTAGGTCTCCAAAGGAAATAGGCCTTAGCAGCTTCACCAATATGATACGCACAGTATCACCAACAGTACCATAGGAGTGTTTTACTACGTAGTTTTCATTTGAACAATCACAATAACACAGATGAATGAAAGGTGATGGCTATCATATGATTGCCCATCTCTTGCTAGTCCCAAAATCGTTTACTGAACACGTAGATGCTTAATATACTGAAACGATTATTTTCATGCTTTGGAAGCACAGTAAGAGTAGATAGGGACATTAAGCAACGACGACGGTGACGTCAACGAGAACTTCAAAGAAGCAATAAGTTTAGATTGGGCAAAAAAAAAAACACAATTTGCACGTGAATCACGCTTTTTTGTACATTGCTTTGTCGTCACTGCACAACTACGACGTGAAAATTTCTAATTTCACGTTTTGTGGAGGACGTGAACAATGGACAACGACTTTCTTTTTCTTTTCCTGAACTTTGATACAGTCTTCTACAATTCAACTCCAGAAAAAAAAAAAAATTGCCAACATTTGACGAATTGAACGAGATGGAACAATCACGATAGATTTTCTGGAGCGCGACGTCACTTTTTAAGTGTCGTTTTCGTAGTCATCGTCTTCGTTGTTGCATAAGCTCCCTAATCAGTGTTTGCAAATTTTATTGATGAGTGGAGTCACTGTGACTTCTGCTACACAAATTTTGGAGTCATTTTGGAATATTTGGAGTCAAGTATCACAACAACAAAAAGGCATTTTTAGACTTTCCCCACGTGGTCCTGGCATGTATACACTATTGTCAGGGATACACGAAGTACCTGTGGCGGTCCGCTGACCTGGAAAGCTCAAATCCATGATGGCGGTCATCGAGTAAACTTTGATCGTAATTTACCCTCTTCGTGTTTCGTTGTGCAGTATAATTCTTTAATTTTGATGATTTAATTAAGGTTTACAATGTTTACAATTAACGTAAATTGTATTTGTTGCAAAAAGGTAAGGACAAAACTGTTTTTGTTACCGAAAGTTTCTGGAGTCGAAGTGACTCCCTCCGTAACCTCTGTGGAGTCATCTGAACAATTTTGGCGTAAAATACGCTAAATTTGGCGTATTTGCGAACCCTGCTAATAATACAGATAGAGAGCGCAAAGTCGAAATATTTCAACGTGCAAACTTTGTGCCCTGTTTGGTCATTTTTGAAATCAGTATAATGTTCGTGCCTGTTTTCTCTGTCGCAGGCTGCTGAGTACAATGCTGCTCTGTGTATTGACTGGTTGACTTGTATGGCGCCTAAAAACAGAATGGTAGGTTTTTATTCTCATTTTGCCGCTGTTTTAAATGAGGCATCTAAAACAACTTCCCTCGGTGTCGGTTTGTTTGTTTGTTTTTCATTATTTCTTTTTTGATTGGCTAAAAACTCTTGCGCTAGTTTTGCAACTGCGGAGGCTTTTTTTACAAGATGTCCTTGGGGGCTGGTCAATAAAATTGTGGGGGTAGGTTAAGTTGGGAAGCCCTGATTGGTGGAGGGGGCTATTAATGTTTTTGGAAGCCCCGTAGGGTGTGATAAAGTATGTGTGAATTCAAAGGGGTGGTAAGTGGATTTCCTTCACTACGTCGGTGGTGGAGAGGAGTGGGCAGGGGAGTTAAGAAAAAAAAATTAGAATTTTGTCACTGTTTTGTCTCCCCCTTATTTTTAGTAAAGAATTTAATACCCTCTAATCTTGAATTAATCGCGCTCGTTAGTCATGCGTTTAGCGGCGTTCTCATGCATTTGCTAGACTTTTGATGGGTATCGTATAACTGCCTAATATATATTTATATATTTTTGCTTTGGTTACTTTACTTTCAAACACATTAAGGCCTCTTAGAAGTAGCGAGTGACTGATAATAATCAATTGATTGATATCTACATTCCTCGCTATGTAGGCTCATCAGTGGGTTCTGGACAACATGGATAAATGGGTTGAGAAGTACTTAATAGCGGACAACAGCATTAGAATAAGGAATGGTAGGTGATCTTAGTCTTGGATATCTTGTAGATACAACTATGAAGAGAGGTAACCGTGTTCCCATATCTTTGTTCATTGCGACTCACTCAGTAAATGCTCAAATGTGGGAGTTATTGCCCCCCAAAAAATCAGTAGAGTTACCTGAAGACCTGACTATGACTTGTGGATTTTTTTTTGTATTCCTTCAGCCTCAGCGTATTTGCTTGTGAGTCTTGTTCCCAACAATCACTTCAGACAGGGATTCAGGTGAGTGCGCGCCTGTGTCAGATTCCTTCCTTTGATGTACATTCCATTCCATGTCGTTGGGCTCACGTTTACTTCCTCCATAGAACGCGAAATTAGGAAATTTCACCTCGTACTCGTGCAGTGACGATAAAGAAATGCACTTAAAAATGGGATGCACGTGCAGAGTTGTTGTTTTGTGTATTAAACCTATAGTTTGTTGTTGTTATTATTATTTTGACGTTCTTGTTGCTGTCACTGTTGTGGTTGCTTGGGCTCCCTACTTTAATAACTATCAGTGTCAGTTTTATCCAAGTTTCTCATTTTGCTGGTCAGTAGTAGCTGCGTGAAATTTAAAGGGAAAAATTGTCGTTTACTCATAATAAATCTAAGGATACCTGTCCTTAATCGGTCATTAAAGCCAAGCTTTCTTCCTGTAAGTACAATCACAGATTGCTGGTGTCATTTTAGGGAATTCAGGCAAAGGCGTTTTTGAGTGACGCACGACAACCGGAAGTGGACTTTTTACATTCCTGTGCAGTGATTTTGCTCAAATTTTCAGTTAAATTGTCTCTACAATTGTAAAGAAACCAAGCAATACAAATTGTATAGGATCAAAGCATATTAAAGGGGAAAAAATCCTCACTTTCGGTTGACGTGTCTCTCTCAAAAGTGTCTTTGCTTAAGCTCGCTTTTAACTTCAATTCGCTTCTTTAGATACGAGATAGAGAAAGAAAACTGGGTCGAGTTTAACCTTCGCAAAGACTTCTGGGACTGTTGCTAGGGACAGAAAAAAATGGCTAATAGCTGGTCGGCGCGTTCCTAGTAACCATCCCAGAATCAATTGCGGGACACATTTCGACTCCTTTCCCCTTCTCGTTTCTAAAGGAGCGAATGTAACCGCTGGTTGTACTTATTTTTTTTCCCTTTCAGGTCAAGAAGCTTTTCCGCGCCTCACAAAGAACTGATGGTAACTGGTGCAGCTCTTTTCATTTAACCCTCAAGGCGATGTTACACCGGGGGATTTGCATCGACTATTCCAGCGCAACACAGCGTTGCAACGCTGTTGCAATATTGTTTCGAACTGTAACAACATTGTTTCAGCATTGTTGCCCTAAAAATCGTCGTTGCAAATCGTCTCGTGTATAACATCACCTTGGCACTTTTGAGAGCACCTATAATCAATAAACCCTTTCATTCCTATCTTATAGTGAGATTACCTCTCACTCCAACTTTAAGATCTGTGGGCGAAATCCTATGGTAGCACCTTTGAACTGAAACCTCTTTTGCAGAACTTTTTCATAGTGCCATTTGATTTCTTAGGATTTCAGGAAAAGGAAATTTGAATTTCGGGGGTGGGGTGGGAGGGGCTGTCTCTGTTCGGCTCGAGATTTACATTTTGTTGCTCTCCTGACATCCGGGTACTGCGTAGTATTAGAACCAATAGAAAGTTAATTGTTCAGCGCCACAGTTAGTACCACTTGGCATCTTTCATTGGTGTAATCACGATGGTAAAGCCATCGAGCGCGAAAATCTTGGAAGCAATATCCATGCCGTCTATACATTGAACCATTGAAGAGTCTTTTCTCTTGTATTTCAGCTAAGCAAGGATGCTCTTTCCATACTTCACGAGGTACGGTGCAAAACGTTTCTGGCAGTTTTCGTTATTGTTCTGTTACACTCTTGTCGGTTAATTATCAGTTTATTGATTGTTGTTTTGTATTTTTGAACAGATTTTTAAAACGCTGCTAACGTTGCTTGGAAGGGCAAGAAAATACTGCGGTATGTGGATTACGGACAGTTTAAATATTTAACATTAAATTGCTTTGAGTTTTTTGGCCCACTATTGTCTTGGTCTGAAAACATTAGCTAAAACAACTGGAAATCATTTAGATCGCGGTCGACTACCATTTTTACAACAACAATAAAATAGTGGGAATTGCTTGTTTTTAACATATCCCTAATGTCTTAAATTCGATCAGTGTCTGTAGAGTCGTGTTTGAAGGGAGTTGATTATAACACGTTGAACTGCCATACTACTTTCGAGTTTTAGATAGAAAGGAACGTAAGCGTAGTGCCTTCAGTTCTATTGGATGGAAATTGAAAGAAGAAACAAACAAACAAACAAACAAAAGCAGAAACAAAATCTTTCAACCATGGGAGATTGCTGAAGATCAACAGCTCGTTTATTCAACATGTAAATTAACGGGTTTATTTTGGAAGCTTGATTTGTTTCTTTGTCGTGTATTCGGCGGCAGTTGCGAAAATGACTTTGAGATTCTGGGAAACAACCCATCTACGCGTCTCCTAACCCAAGATTTTACCAAAAAGATAAGCTGGTGTTAATTCACCATTTTCCCGCAGACCATACACACATACCATTGTCGTCGATTTTTCTTGGGACGACTGTAATACCCAGGAGAAATTGGAAGCAATGGTTTTGCAAAATGTTTGGGGTGCATTATGGTCTATATGAAAATGGTGAATGTTGGATTAGGGGAGGAGTAGGTGGGCAGTTTGCCAGAATTATATACTGATTCATTTTGTTTTTCTCTACCCACCTACCCCTCCGCCAACCCAACATTTTACGCAAAGTGAGAGTTAGTCTTGGATTAGGGGAGGGGTAGAGGGGGAATTTGCCAGAATCTAATACTGATCCAATTTTTTTATATTCTCTTCCTACCTACCCCTCCCCTAACCCAATGTTTTTCCCCAAGGGAGAAGTTAGTGTTTATGTTAGACTAGAGGAGAGACAAGTGGGTAGTTTGCCAGAATCTTAGACTGATTCATCTTTTTTCTCTCACTCTCTGTTTTAGATCGTAATATCCATGGTACGACAAAGCTTGTCAGTTATTTTGCTGTGTTGAACTACTGTCTGCTTTCGCGCACTGAAAAAGAAATGGTATGCTGACTTTGCTATGCATTTTTACAAATATAATATTTTTATATGTCCCTTTGCATAAACACCATTAAATCGTGGGTTACAATTTTACGTACATTCACAGATCTTATAAAGGGAAACTATAATGAACCTTCAAGCACAATCGAAAGGTGTGACTTAAAGGTTATTTTGTAGGGGAGAAGATATAACCGAGCGCTGCAGAGCTGGTTTTCTTGCGACCTTAGAGTTCAAGGCTCTCACAGCTTTCTGATTTGTCAACGGATATCTTCTCGCTATTCCCGATACATCTGAACTTAAAGCACCAGCAAAAAATGCGACATGTAATGTGATGATATGCCCATCTTGCCCGCTCTCGCAGTCAATCATAACCACAGGTTTAGCTTCATCTTACTGGCTCGAGGGGCCAGGCAGATAATAGGGACCTTACGATCCGACAACGGCGACGTCCATACAAACGTCGTTACAAAAATGCCTAACGCACGTGCTTATTAAACCTCTTGCTTTTTGGACGTTCTCGTTGCCGTCGCCGTCGCCGTCGCCGTCGCCGTTGTAGTGATTATCATAGACAGGAAAACTTTACAAATGAGAATGTCAATGCAAACACGAGATTAAGGTTGCGTAGTGCCATACAAGTCACATAACAGAATATTTATCACAGGTTTCTAGTAAGATCTAGTAAGGTTGCGTTGTGAGAAAACGTTTCGCGCAGGAAACGCGAGCGAGCTGCCAACATCAATACGACGAATTTCGGCACACTGGCAAGAGAAAGAAAGGGAAAGAGAGAGGAAGGGGCGAAGGTCGACCTTGGCGAAGTTTTCATGAGTCAGCTATGAGCAATAGAAACGTGTATTTCATGTGTTAGTAAAGTAAAGTAATTATAGTTGATGAACGTTTCTTTGAGCTTGAACTTGATTCCTTGTTACGGTTGTTTTTAGTTCACGCCTTACTGTGCAGAGTTATGGCGTTTGTTTCATCCGCTCATGTCAGAGCCAAACATCGCTGTACATCCAAACAAACAGGTATGTAATCCCATTTATACTCAAGTTAATTACTATTAAGCTGCTGTACATGTGACACAGTTTGTAGCAAACCTCTCCAGGGTGCTGAATTACAGGGGCTATGGAGGCTTCGGCACTTTCTTGGTTCATTTGGGAAAAGAGTGGAAGTACTGATTTGCTACTGGTTGCCTTACCCATCTATCAGCCAATCACAAATAACGCTTGTGCACCCTAGGGAATAGACTTCCTACAAGTCGACCTCTCTTAAAAATTGAGCGAAGCGAGCTTCAATGCATAAGGTCGCGTTGCGACCGAGTGAGCGACGAAGTCTCGAGGTCGACTTGTTTCGCCTGACTGAATTTGAATCAAACTATAAGTTTAAAAAAAGGATTGACGTATGCTCTGTCGGAAGCGGCGTGAAATATCACTCACTGTCCTATTGGTCAACTTTCGTGACGTCACCGGTAGGATTTCGCGCCAAGCAGGTATGAAAAGTCCTTTAAAATCGTATAACCAACCAGGAAACAAAATAAAGGACTTTTAGAAAGTCTACCAAGCGATCTCAGAAGCCGTTTTATCAAAGCTTGTGCCCATTCTCCTTGTACACTTGGGAGTGTTGAATTGTTTTCTTTCTTTCCAGCAAATTGCTGTATTAACAAAACTGTAACGGTCCCTTAATCTTCTCTTTATTATTTGTTTTAAGTAAAATATGTTATTATTCAGTTTAGTAATCACGATACAAAATTACTATGTGAAAGCTATTTCTTGTTAGGCTGTCATTTTTAAGAAAAGAAGTTGAAAACTAAGTTGTGCAAGTTGAATTTTTACGTGCTAAACACGCGACGACATCTCAGTAAACCTGTTCTTACTGGTGTGACTAATTTTTTTTTCCAAGTAGATCACCTCTGCTTAATGCCCACGAATAGCCATTTGAAGTTGTGGGTTAAATTGTGAGGCATTATTTTTTTTTTCTTTTCTTTAGGCCCTGTTGATCTTTTGGTTTCACGCTTGCATTGGCTGTGAGGAAAATATCGACTTTATTACGGAAAATAACCACGTTGCCACCAACATTCCGCTCAACTACATTCTGTGAGTTGCCCTCTTAATTAATTCTGTGTATCCATTGTTCAAGTGCTTTGTTTATGTAACTCTTGTTGGGTCCTTCAAAATCCCTCGTGATAGTTTGTCTAGCAAAACCTGCCGGCACATAATGATGGCGTTGAGAGGTCTAAAACAACTTTCAGCACAAAACATTATTCATCTCGTTTTTTTTCCGTGCTTTGTGGATCAACGGTTTTTTATAATGTAGATGGAATTTTCTTTCTTTAAGCTGTTACCGACTTTTTAACCTGGTCATTTGAAACATGGAAAAATTAATTGAATTTAGATATCCAAGAGTTACAAGTGTGGTCCTGTGTATTGCGACTGGATCAGTTTGGTCCAACCGAAATAGTACTCTCCTACTGTGTAGACGGAAAATTCATGTTTGCGATCAATTGGTTTGCGTTTATCGTTAGTAAAGTTTTATGAACTAGTCGATTTGTGGACTTTTACTTTGGTTGCATTTGTGTTGTTATACGTTTTCCATTAATTTGACCCTTGTTTTCGCTCATGCAACCCTTTAACTGAATCTGCATTCATCTCAACACCACCATTACATTCTAACTATTTTGTTCACTGTGTTTTATTTTTTTAGCTCTAGTGACGAACCTGAAGTACTGACGTTTAACAGGAATGTTCTACCTGCTTATTATGGTCTACTGCGGTTGTGCTGTGAGCACTCTCCTTCGTTCACACGCCAGCTCTCCACTCATTCCAACATGAAGTGGGCTTTTGAGAATCTCACCACTCGCATGAACCAGTACCCACAGGTATTGATATCGTTAGAAGAAATTTGATGCCGGGTTAGGGGGGGGGATGGGGAAGCCATATCACCCATATGAAAGGGGCGGGGATGCTCGTCGTCTCGCTTAGGGGAGTAAATTTCGGATTTTGGTCTCACTTCCTCAGTTCTGTAGGGCGCACTGGACAAAACGCCATTATATTTAGACATAAAGGGCCACGCCCAGATTGGCCTCCTTTCTGGTTTTACTTCAAACTTTTCTACGAGCATCCTTGCCCCTTTTATATCGGAGTCTCCCTCCCCTCCCCCCCCCCCCCCCCACCCCTATGATTTGATGTTGATCACTCTTAGGACCTAAAGGGTGGAATTTCATTTTGTAAAACGCCGAGAAACAAACACAACCATGCAAAAGTAATGCCAAAACTACCAAAGAGGTTTCGTTCGGATGGTCTCACTCGTGGATTTCATCCACAAACTCAGAGTTAAATGTGAGAAGTTAGCTTTAAGTGTGAGAAGTTAGAAGTTATTAGAAGTAATAAGTCATATTTTTTTCTTTTTTTACAACATAGTAAAAAAACGCCATATGTGAAAGTACTGATAAAGAGGTTTCATTTGAATGGTCGCACATAGGACTTCTTCCCGCAGCCTCATAAGTTAGAACTACATACTAACTAAATACTGCCATGTGAAAGTGTGGAGATGATTCAAAGTTCTTTTGTTGTTTTCTTAAACACTTGATCAACTCAATCTTCGGAAGGAATTTTAAATGTTTTATATTTTTTCCTTTACAGGCAGTGGAAGAGCTGTTTGCTCTCCTGCGTTTATTTGCTGGTGTGACGTGTGACCCGTCGAGGGAGAAAACTAAAGAAGAAGAAGCGTTTGAGGCGGCCTTCAGAAAAGACACCATTGCACTGTATCAGAGTGTACTGGACCCTGGCGCATCGTGGACAACGCTTATAAGGTATAAATACATTATCTTATATATATCGACTCTGTTGAGATTCAGTCAACTCTCTCGTAACGAACACCTCCCTAAAATGGACACTTAGAGTTGGCTCCTGACTTTCTTGCTCCTTTTAGGGCCTGTTTACTTGGAGGTGTTGGACCCCAGGTAGGTTAGATAACCGGCTTGTCCATATAATCGCTCATTTTGATTTGATCACGTTCACATGATAGGTGGGGTGACCATATGAGAGATTGAATGCCCAGGCGGGTTACCCCACCTACCTGCTCCCCCCCCCCCCCCCTCACCCTTCCTCTTCAATGTGAACAGGCTCTTTGTTGACTCTGTTTTAGACTGACATCTCTCTAAGACGGGAACATAGTGCCGATCCCAAAGGTGTCCGTTTTAGAGCGAGTTGACCGTAAAAGAGAACAGATTTTAAACCAGGGATGAAATTCGATCACTGGATATGCGCAACGGCATGAACAGAGTGATTGTACAGCTAGTAACTGTTTTTTTGGTTCCATCGTAGTGCCTACAAAATCTTGCTTCAAACCGAAGAGGACAGATTAACAGTGGTTGCCAACCAGGGACTTTTGACACTGTCAGATGTAAGACTAAATTGCACTTCAACTCCAGTCAGTTGATAGTCTTTTCTTCTGATTTTCTTCCCCTTCTCCGAGGAATTTAAAGCGCGCGGCGCAAGTGCGTGAACGCGAAGCGCGAGAAAAAAGCAAGTCTCCCGTACCCATCCCTACTTATTACTCTAGCGGCAAGTAAATTCCCTTCGATTTTTATTTCTTTACGAATGCTCGACTCTCCGTGAAGAGAAAGGTACAAGGTCTGTGAACAGACAATTTTGTTAACTGCTCTTTTAATCGAATTATGAATAGTCACTAATGCAGGAAGGCGAAATTTGCTTGGAAAGGAGAATATACCGGGCCGGTTATTTAGATAAAGCTTTGTTCAAGCAAGTCTTTAAATGAGACGTTTAGTGAACCCAATGTCAAGACTTATGAATTAGCAAAAGCAAGATATACAGAGGCAGATATACAAGAGGCAGATATACAGGTTTATTGTATTAGTTTGACAGTCGTTAGACATTTAACCGGTATTTTTGCACTTACTAGTACATGGCAAAGTCAGGTGGAAGTTAAGATTCTTCTTCCATCTTTAGATCGCAGAATGTCTTTACATTGGAAGAGTATTTCTTAGTTGCGTAACATCATTCCGTACTGTTATATAGCTGGAAACTGTTTTCCCAACAGCGCGCGGTGTCATAGGTTACTTCGAGGTCACATGACATCTAACAATGAAAAATCTCTTAGCGGGCAACATTACAAAATCTAGGAAATCCAGGAAAATGTAGGAATGCGAGAATGTTCACCGACGACCGCCGTTACAGGGAGGTGTAATGAATTTCCAGCTATATAACAAATTACTGACTGACTGGTCCCGAGGGAAACAGTTAATTTTGTTTCCCGAGGCGGGACTGTTTCCCTCGGGACCAGTCATTAAGTGTTTATTATCAAACAGGCATTCACCACCCTTCACATGATGTACCACGAGGCCACGGCCTGTCACGTAACGGGAGACCTGACAGAAGTGCTTATGATATTACATAACTTGCTGGTGTGCTGCCGGCCGCATAGCAACAGACCAGGTACTATAGTTAAATAATGTATGGTTTACTTTACAGCATACATGCCGCGTTTATCAAGCTGCAAGTGCGTTTTCGTTTGTTTGTTTGTTGTTGTTGTTGTTGTTATTTTTTTTCAAACAAGGTAAACTCTTAAATTATGTCCCTCTGCCTAGTCAGCGAAGCGATGGACTAACATCCCGTCCAAGGGGGGAGTAGCAATACTCCTGGGCATGTTTCATGCTAAGGAAACCGGGATGCTATCCTGCCGTTTGGGCCTTTGACTCGTGTGCACCTTTATCAATTCTTTTTTTTCTTACCAAACTTCTCCGTCGCCAAAAAGCAACAGCATTCCCCCCGCTTATTCTACTAACTACACAGGCTACGCTCTTCTCCCCAACAGCTGTCTCTAACTCCACCAATACCGCCGACTGGTTAGCCTGCGCTTTTTTCCAAGAGTTTTTGTTGAAACACCAGCTTCTTCGTGCATGCTATTTAAAGCATTTGACTGATCTGGCTGAATAGTTTTTATTAAAGTGAAATCCTCATTATGACTGGAATGGTCAGGCCGGTTAGTTCTGACAAATGGAAAGTGTCCTAAGAGAGCACGCAAATGCTGTTCTCTTATCAAAGCTAAATGCTAGCGCTAGAAAACTCTAATTTTCGTTCAGTGTGCAATTTCTTTATTGTTTACGATTTATCTGTGTCTGTTTGTTGTATTTCAGATGTCCACAATAGCCTTTCAACCTGGACCGAGAGATTGGATGTGGCACAAAAACTCCTTTCTTTGTTGAACTCTTATACCCCTAAGGAAGTGAGACAGTCTTGCCTAGGTGAGCACCTAATGTGTCGTTGGCATCTTATTAACTCGCTTAATTGCGTGCACAGTTATGAAAACTGGAATATTTTGTCTTTATCCCACGATGGTGTTGACAAGAAAGCAATGATTTTGTTTCTTTGGCAGAGGTGCTGAACGCCATGTTGATCCTGTACCCGAACGACTTCTCAGAAGCGATTATTCCCATCATCCATGGCTCCCATCAGCACTGGAACAAAACGTCTCCTCCAGGTCGGTGTCGTTACTCCAAAAAGGAGACGTCTATTTCGTCTGAGTTGATTTACGTTGAGTTCCGATTACGAGCCTTTGCGCTGTTGTTAGAAACTTTATTACTCACGCACTTTATATCTTAACTGCGCGTTCAACCCCAAGAATTACCAATCAAGCAAAATTTCCAAGCTCCTGCATTTGATAGTGGAGATAACGTGAGTTCCAATGGCAAAAAGTGGGTAAAACCCTAGCCTGTGAGTAAGCTCTGTGTTTGAAAATCGTGACGCGTCGTAGGTTACGCGGGAGTTTTCCTCTAGCAACCGCGAGGTCACGCGCGAGCAAGGCGCGAAAGCGATTTTCAAATACAGATCTGGCTTACAGGCTAGTCAGAACCTTTAAGAAAACAAAAACGGGGATCAGCAGTAAGCCACACGAGGGCTGTACATTAATCAAATGTTGCCACATTATTTCAGGACTTCTCGGTCCATATTTTCCTCGTCGACACACTAAGGTGATCGTGAGCAGTAAGAGCGTCCCACGGCCAGCTGTACCTGAACTTAACATGTTCCTACATCCTTCATTCCTCGATTCACCAAAGGTAACGATCTTGAAATATTATTTGTTTTGCGTTCAATGAAATTGCATTGGGACAACTTTGATTTCTCTATAATTGCTGAAGGCAGGCTCTGGATGTCTTGATTTTTTCCATTCTTTTTTGGGAAGGACGTGCTTTATGTCCCATAGATAACCGCTACTTCGAGCTTGTGTAATGTTACGGCTGGTTTTCACTACCGATGGAGTCGTAATCGGAGGCGAACAAGCTCGACGGAATCAGAATCGGAAGAATCAGAGCGTTTCCGTTTTCATCCGACTTTCCTTATATCTCCGTCCCTTTTGATCTGGTGAAAACCAGATTGTCGAGTCGGAGGCAGACGCGGAAGGATAAACCAATCACGTTGTTGATATTTCTACGCTTGATTGGCTTAGTTCTTCCGCTTTTCCTTGCGACTCCGACAACCTAGTTTTCACTAGATCGTAAGTGACTGAGTCGGAGCCAGAATCATGGCCCAAAGCGGCAGCTTCTTTGTGCCTCGGACGGGTGCAATGACCTGTGACGTGATACAAAAGATTGGAAAGACACTTAGCAATACCCAGACTACATCACAAGAGCGAACTAACAATGGTTTCCGCAACACCAACAAACACGCTGGAACCCCTACTATACTACCAGTAGGGTTTCATAAACTTGCTATCTTCTATTTGAATCATTTGCTTCAATACCCCTGAAAAGCCCAATGGGGTTAACGTAATTATCATTTATTTGTCATCAGTGTCATAAATTATTGAAATTGGTGGAGCAAAATATCTTGTCTGTTGATCTGCGATAATTGATCCCTTCGTCTCTGACAAGTCAAGATGCTTTCCTCAATCTCGCACAATAATAGACCCTTCCGGGGGTTTTTCTACCTTTTACATGGACCAGTTGACGAAACTCCTTCGACACCGCTACAAAAAGTGTCTTACAAACTAGTAGTGCGACGCCGTTGATATGAACATGATTTTTGTTCTCGTGCAAATGAAACTAATGTTCACGAGAAAGGTTTTGCACTTAACCTCGTCTTGAAAGTGAGAGAAAAGTCCTTTTTTTTATTGGTGGTATGTTGTGTTTACAGGGAGTCGAGGAGTCGTACGACGCAGCTGTCACTGAATATTTTCAACCTTACCATTCGTTTGTGGATAAACTTCTTCGGTTTGGATTCAATCAGGATAAAGTACCCGATCATGTTATAGCTTGTAGTAAGTGCTGTAAATTATTATGCTCTTCTTACTAGATGCCATCGAGAGCCATGATGGGATTATGGCTCTTGATGCCATAGCCCGTAGTTAGCACCGTAAATAATTAGGCCAATTCCCAGTTCCGCCAATCTTGATACTAAGTGCGGAGCTCTTATGAAAAAGATTCTTTGTTCTCATGCAAGTAAAACTCATTTTCAGAAGAAAGGTTTTACACTTATCCTCGCATGCTTTTCCGGCAAGAAGCAGATACATATCTTATTGTAATTCTTTCAAAATATTTCTCCGCTTCTCTTTAGCTTAAATCACCCGTCAAGTTTTTCATAGCCAACTGGCGCTGACGAAATTTGAAAAATTTTGCAGGTCTCGGAGGGAGTTTTGCGCCGAAACCGATAAATCTCTCTCGATCTCTAAAATTATTATTAACAGTTGTTCGTTGATAGCTTTTACATAGGATGAATAACCCTTTATCCCATGGATTTCTTCTATTCGCATTAGTGATAAGCTGATGTTATAATATCTTCTTTATCACACCAGGTTTTGGGTCTCACTGTGGGCGCAACTGTCCCAGCCATCTCAGTTCAGTCCTCTTTTTAAAACATGTTATATTGCGTTCGTGTTTTAGGCTGCCTTCTAGCGGTAGAAGCCATTTCGCTTCACTTCACTTACTTTAGCAAGCTGTGGATGGAAGTGTACCAGAAGGCTGGTGAAGTAAGTCGTGTTTTTTGTTCTAAATGAATGGTTACTTGGCGGGAATGGCGTTAGTTGGCGGGAATGTCAGAAACTGGGATGAACTTTTGGTTCAATTTTCCATTGTTTCCGTTGTGAAAGTGACCATGGGGTTTTGCTCATATATGCAGGGAGAAATCATCGGCCCGGGACTCCGGCCCTTATATGACAGCCCTGCTGCTTACTTTAAGTTGTATTTTCCATTGTTTCCGTTGTGAAAGTAGCCACGTGGTCATGATCGTATTAGCAGGGAGAAATCATCGTCTCCGGACCCCGGCCCTTGAATGACAGCCCTGCTTACTTTTGATTCTTTTCTCCTTTGTTTCCAATGAAAGTAGCCAGGAGGTCATGGTCATATAAGCCGCGGGAAATACCCGGCCCCCGACCCTTAATGACAGCCGTGCAGTGCTTACAGGAGCACCTTTTTCTTTGCAGAATACAAAATACAGCAGTTGTATAAAGCAGCTGTGTCAGCAGCCGGAATTCTTAGAGGTAAGATGAACGAATGATCAGTACGTGAAGTGACGTTTGAGAAGTGACCTTTGCAAATTTAGTTCGCTAGAACCAGCTGCGTTACAGGAAAACACCTTTCTTGCTTCAGTGAACCTCAGCGGAAACAATTTGTATCTTTCAAGAGAGTTCCCCAACCCACTTCTCTCCTTTAAAGTTATCATTGCAAGTTTTGAATTCGATATTGCAATACCTATAATTTGGACGACGAGGGAGAGGGGCATCAACCACGTGACGTCCTATGATAAGGTCCAGTGCCTCGAGTCTTTTTGCAACCTGATGTAGCATATGAGCGAACAGTTTTTACCTTTACAATAGAACGTTTTCACTCACTTGGCCAAGAAAAAGGTTCCACTCCCATAGGATTGGTTTTGGACACCAGCATGGCCGCCATTTCATTGTTTTGGGACACCAATATGGCGGACGTGAGGTCACGGGAAAATGCTCTATATACACATGTTAATTTACAAATTTTGCCCGCGCCGACATTTATGTCACGCAGGGGATTTTGCTCAACTTCTCAAACTGTTGACTTGGAGTTTTGCTTGACAATTATTAGGACGTCCAGTTTTGAAGAAGGGTTGTCAAGGAGAACTTGCTAGTGAAACTGTACACTTTTCACAAAGTTTACATATACTTGAACGTAAACTGCTAAGGGAGCGACAGTCCACGCGAAGCGCTTCGACACTCGCTTTCATCAAATACAAAACGAGAAAACACATTTCTGTGAAAAGTCTATTGTAAATGATGCCTAAGCTCCCTGCTTCTCCACCAAAATCGTTTTAAGTCTCTCAGAGCCTTTGTTAATATAACCTGATAAACAAATAGTTCAGTGTTCCTGTTGTACGATTGAGTCCCCTTGTCTATTCAGTACATAGAACTGATCTTACTAGATGAACGGGAAAGTCTGAATGTGCGGGATATCTACACCTTCCTTTGCTGTTTCTTTCCGAGGGTAAGCATAATCAATTTTCACTTTAGTGTCAGGAATAGGTTGCTCCACCCTGTTACCTGCTTTCGTTTATCATGATTTATTGATAATTTATTTATTGATCACCGAAAATAAATTTTAGTTAATGAACAACACTTGTTTGTCCTATGTTCAGTGATTTTCACGTGCAACCTTTACGAACTCTTTATTGTTTATTTGACCAATCACATGGCACTATTAACTTGCATTCCCATGTGCTTCGTCACTGTTTTTTCTTCACGGCCAAGCACAATGTCTTCAAGTTTTCTTTTCAAATTCCCTCCCATCCCACCCTTCGCTTTATTTTATTTTATTTTAGTGGACATAGGGCTTGCGAAACCTTAATTAAGTGCCATGTTGTCAAGTAGTAATCATTTTATGTATATAACTTATTAATTAGTTAAAGACAGTATTATTGTAAGCAACTTATCTTTAGTCATAATCAATTTCTGCCTCAACACTTTGATGTCCTTTTCAGTTACGCGTTTCAACTCGAGGCAATGATATGACATCTGTTTAGTTACTTCTTACACTTTTTCTCTGAAGACAGTAGTGTATTTTCAATAAAAATTGGGAATGGGGATGAAGTGCTCCTCTCGTCACACTTTTCAGACTTTTGCCCCCACAGACTCGACGTTTTGTACTCCTGGGATGTACATATAGGTTAGTGGGGGCCCTAGGGAGGCCCACGATTGGTCACAGCCGACCCTGATGGGAGGACCAACTCCTTCCCCTATATCGGTCTGTGTATATTTACCCAGGAACGGTCACAGTCGGCCCTGGGAGGAGGCCCAACTCCCTCCTCCATACCGTCGGTGTACCACCCTGGTGGTAGGTTTTCTTTAGCTCACAAAAATCCAGGAGTACATGGGGCTGACCTTTTAAGTTTCAGTGGGGCACTTTGTCACCCACTGCCCCTTTTTGGGCCACACCAAGTTATTGTTTCGTTGCTGTTCAGTATAATAATTTTGGGTCCCCAAACATGAGGAAGTTTATTAACTGAAGAGTAGTCAGTTCAGGTTGCAGTTTTCAAACCTTTTGTTCTCCTTCCTTTTGCCTCCCTCACAGGTGTCTAAGCAGGTGTTGGTAAATCAGTGGACTAACTTAGTCAAGACACTTGTAACGACAGTAATTGCCGACAGACCTGCAGCGGAGAAGGCGAGTGACGCGGATCTGTGTGTTATAGCCAAGAGACTTACTGCGGTAAGTTGTTCGGATAGATTGGTTTTAACCTGAAACTTCAGTGCCTAAATGCTCTCAATCTGGCCTCTTAATCTGGATAGCGCTATTGTCCTGCCTCGTAGATCAGTCGGTTAGAGCGCTGGTACATCTACTTCTGTGCACTACTAATCCCTTACTCAGTACTTAAATTGCTCTTATGGCTGTGTCTATGATTGAAACTCAATGTAATAATAATAATAGTAATAATAATTCCGTTATTTACCCTCGGCAGTATTTATAGCACTAATGCTAGTGGGGCCGAGCAATAGCCTGAAGCAAATAATCTAAAACTTAATAGGGTTAAGAATCCCAGCTGGCCGGAGGCAAACCAGCTGGCTAATTGCAAACCTGGCCGAGGATTTGAACTCGGGACTACCATGAACAAACCCAGCTAGCGGTTGGAGCGGGACTTGAACTCGGTGCCTCCAAATTGCAAGTCCAGCGATCTAACCACTCGGCCACTCTGTCTCTCATACTTCAGCGTGCTCTTTCAAACAAAGCCTAATGGGCAGTACTATTACACAACAGGAGGTGTTTTTCAGTATTACTATAGAAACGTTCCTAATAGCAATAAACTTTCGCAGGAACTCCGAGCAATGTCTCTGCTGTTCTCTGTTCGGGCGCCGCAGAAGTCCGACATCAGCCCACTACTTCAGCCGAGTCTTGATGCACTTCTGTCAGTCTGTCGCAGGTATCAAAACAAAAAACAAGAAAATACAAAGGCATCGCGCGCTGCGAGCGAGACTGAGCAACAGCAGAAAAACGAAGAGTCCGAGGACAAGAAGACAGGTGGAGAGGTCGAGCCGGTGAAAAAGCGAAGGAGAACGTTAGAAGGCGAAGAACAAACAAGTTCTAAAGGAGCATCCGCATCGTCTGATGTGCCAGGACCTAGCAAGGATGATGACAGCGTTGCTGCTCGGAAAAGGGAGAAAGTCCAGAGTAGCTCCCAAAAACAATCCCCAAAGAGTGGATCAATTTGGGGCTCAAGGCCACCCACTGATTGTGTGGACTCGCTAGTTAAAGCTATTCAAAGCGCCATCACCAAAATCCCTGTATAGGTAACAAACATGAGAGGAACAGTCTGGCATTTATTGAAGAACTGTTGTAAAAGACACTTTGGCCTTAGGAGTCTGTTTGCTGCCAGATGAGTCCTAAGCTACGGGAATCTTTGCGTGTTTTTATGGACTGCTTTTGCAGCGTTTTAGTTTCCAGTGCACAGCGGGAAAAGCCAAGAAGTTTTCGTTTTTTTTTTTGTTTCCGAGAACTTGTGTATTTGGAATGATAAATGGAAATGAACTGTACCCCAGAAACGTTGGGAACCGGTTGGACAACACTCCAAAAACGATTTGATTTGAATCGTGGTGTTGACGTTTTTATACCCGTGAAAAAGCTTGCCTTGTACTTTGCTTCATTCCCTTCCACTAGGCTAAAATTTACATTATGCAGTGAAAGGAGGTTTTTGGAGAGTTAAAGCAACCATGCACCTTTTCACGTTTCATGGCTTCCTGCCGGTGACAATGCAAGCCCCGGTAACTAAACATACAAGACTAAACAGGGAAGGCAGACAAGCCGGGTGGGAGTGGTTTCCTTTTCCCGGTTTATGCGTTCTCCGACATGGACAATCAGAACTCCAGTCTGGGTTTTCCAGTCTTCAAGACTTACTAAGTCTTTTCTTTCAACTTAAAGCCTGTCCATCAAGTACGGGTTTCTAATTTCGTCTTTTTTAAAAAAATGGGAGTATTGTAGGGAGGTGTATTTTATGGACTTTGCATCCCTATATTTGGAGAGATTGCAAGTTGCATTGTATGTTCACAATTTTGCAAATCTACAAGAAAAGCGCTTTCACCGCCTTTTCTGACTTTGCGAAAAATAAACGGTTTTAAGATAATACTTACCTTGAAAGTAGATGATACCATTGTGCGTAGAGGCCACCGTCAAATCAGAAATATGACCATGAAGATGTGCATGTTATATAATTGTAAATGCCCACCGTAACGCGAGTAACAACCTGAGAATTAGAAATAGGTGATATAATGTCACGTGGGTAACACATTCCCCCTTGGAGTCAGGCGATATAATTGCAAATTTCACCGTTTCGTCTTGGTAAATATTTTATTCTTGAGAAAAAAAACAATATTGATCTTGTTATTTATCACTGAGAAAAAAGGTCTTACATTAACTTCCTCGTTGAAAGCTCTTTCAGTGCATTTAAAATTATATAGCAGTAGTGTGGATTTGTTTGGAAAAGAAACAGAGATCATAAATTTAGATGATGTAAAAGTAAATTTTGATGGAAATGGTTCATTAATGTTGCCGTTGGTGCATTCTGCAGATAAAAAAGGTAATACCGTGGAAGCTCTCGTAACTGAAACTCTGGTAAGCAAACAGCTCCACTTACGGCTACCTTTACAAAACTCCGTTTTTCTCAACTCCTATACAAACCCTGTATTTTTTTTACATTCTCGCAAGCGGCCAGGTCCAGGTACGAACACCTTTTCCGCGTCCCGAAAGTGTCCGCTTACGAGAGCTTACACTGTATTGCAAGAAACGATTGCAACGACGATTTTTAAGGCAATTGTTGTAACAATTCGAAACAATGTCGCAAAAAACAAAAAAGTTGCAAAGCTGTGATGCGTTAAAAATAGTCGCTGTGAATTGTCCCACGTAACACTGGACAGTGCTGACAATAATAAAGAACAGCGATTATTGGGCGACGGTGAGCAAAATATCGTCATTTGGCAGTGGCGTCAATTGCTTATAGTCCATTTGTACGATGACTCCGTTTACTACTAATGGCCTGTTTACATGGAGGTGGGGTGGGGGGGGGGGGGGGGGCAGGTAGGTGAGGTGACCCGCTTAGATGGGGTAACCCGCCTGTCCATATAATTTCTCATTCTGGTTTGATCAAGTGAACATGATAGGTGGTGTGACCATATGAGAAATTATGTGGACAATTGGGTTACCCCACCTAAGCGGGTTACCTTACCTACCTTGGGTCCCCCAGCTCCATGTCGATCTTTATCCCAGTTGTACTAAACTTAAAGAGGGGAAAATGGCGGGTTTCGGTAAACTATGTTATAAAACTTTATGCATATAATTCGGCTCATTTGAAGTTCGGCGTCTGAATCAACGCTGGTCCGCAGCCGTTATTCCCGGCTGAGCCAGGCGTTATGAACGTCTGGGCCGATGCAATTTCAATTAGCTGTTTCGAATTGATTCAGATTCCGCACTGCACGTGAACATAATTCACTGAATTTGATTCGGCTAATGTGAAGTGCGGAGTCTGAAAGGCGAACCGGTCCTAAGGGCCTGTTTACATGGAGGTGGGGGACCCCAGATAGGTGAAGTGACATGCGGCGGGTCACCCCACCTATCATGTAAACGTGATGAAATTAAAATGAGGGATTATGTGGACAGGCGGGTTACCCACCAAAGCGGGTTACCTCACTTACCTGGGGTCCCCCACCTCCATGTAAACAGGCCCTAACTTCCTTAATGAAGAATTGCGATGTTTCGCTGATCGGAGTTAAATATTTATTCTATCATTCAATCATTGTGTTCAAATTGTTGTTTGTTTGTTTTTTAATATTTTATTTAGGGCCACTGTACAGGCCATTCGAAAAGTTACTATCTCGCGGATAAATAATTGTGGCCTTAAGAACTCTAGTCCAATCAAGTCAATGAAAACTCTGTAAAAACCTTATTATTAAAAAAAAAAAAAAACGAAACGGAAAGGGCGTTTTTAACTTACACTTTTTCCAATAGCGTGCGTGGAGTTAACGAAAACAGCTCCGAGCAGTTTTCATAAGATGCTATGGCTGCGTCCACTCAACTTATTAGTGTTGGTGTAGCATTGCTAATGAGTCGGGCTATATGCACAGGGCGACGCACCCAGCTAAATTTATACCGTTCCTTTGTTCCTTTAACAAAGCTGCGACTAAAAAAAAACAAAACTATTTTTTACCCCATGTAAGGAAATCTAAGACAGCCTTAGATTCTAGATCCCGCACTGTGGATTGTAAATTCACGATGTGAATTCCGGATTTCAGGCACTGGAGTCCGGATTTCTAATCACTGGAACTTGGGATTCTTGATTCTAATCCTTAGCTGGATTTCAAAGCCTAGGATTCTGGATTCCAAAAGCAAAAATATGCGGTATTCTGGAATTTTCATTACCTTACACAAGGCGATATTTTCTTTTCAAACAATCGAATACAGCTTTCGTCCCCGATAACTAAACGTACGAAGTGACTGCAAATCCTAGTATGGTCTTATAGTGATGTCATAGTAGCCTGTGTTCGATATATTAAAGTTCTAACATGACTCCGAGGCTTGAGGGTCAAAATTGCAATTGTCTCGCAATTCCCAAAAGAGACTTGTGTTATTGAGTACAAAGAAAACCAAACCAAATCTAGAAATATGACAAGAAAGCCTCGGAGTGGTCTTAGAATTTTGATATATCGAATGTGGGCTTTTATAAAGGTTTCGATAATAAACGAAGCGATCAACATTGTGATAAGTTCTTAATGTTCATCTTGCGAGAGTTTATTCAAGGCTACGCGTTGTCTTCCGAAGGCTCCTGCGAGGGTTACTCCGTGTCCCATTTGTTTTCTACCCAAAGAAAAGAAAAAAATAACGAATAAATAAGTGATGGCAGAACAATGTTTCTAGTGCCAGTAGACGGGCGCGGCAGAGGGAAATTTTGTTTTGGACCTAGAAGTTGGAGGATGGAGAAGGGGAGGTTTCTAAGATTTTTTTTGCCAAAACAACATAAGGGAGGAACTTTTTCTCTTTAGCAGATTTCTATTTTATCTTCCTAGACATTTGGCAGAATTTGGTGCCAGATGGTTGCTATGGTTACTGAGATATGACGTCTTACTAAAACGCGGTCAAGACATTTTACGTTTTTTTGTTTGTTTATTCCCCCTTTTGAGCAGAAAAAAACCTATAAACTATCCCCGAAAGTAGCAAAGTATATAGCTATAAAATAAACTAAACCTCTGGCATTAAAAAAATGCTTAATCATCCAATATTATTATTTTTAGTCGGAATTGTCTCTAAAGTCCAAGATGGCGTCCATTTCATAAACTTTATAATCTGTTTTCTTTACATGGTGAAGGGAAGTCTGCGTAGAGACCCCATAATGAATAGTGTTAAGTATCCTGCTGTTTTGTTCTAGTAAAATGCTCTGATTGGCTACCTGACAAAAGGCATTGGAAGGATCATCTCTGAGTGGCTGTTATTGAGAATTGCTAGGAATAATTTATGCGAAATTGGCTTCAGCGACATGTTTAGCGAAGCTGTCTTGCAAGCGTCGCTTTTCAGTGTGCAATAAAGTAAACACTAGTCGTCCGCGAGCATGCTACTTACCGATTGCATGGAATTTTGAAAGGCATTTTTTCTCATTTTAGCCGCCATTTGTGGCTGTCAGAAAAAAAAATAATAATAAAGTTTAGTAGGCGAAACAACACATTTCCACGTGCTTCACACTCTTTAGTACATTTCTTTGCCTTTTTTTGCACGACTACGGCGTAAAATTGCTAAATTATACTTTTTGTGTAAGGCGTAAACAAGCCTACGACTAAACTTTATTTCTCTTTTTGAAACTGGATATTCCTGGATATGGTCCCTAGGAATTCAACTCCAGGAGGGTTCGCCTATATTTGACAAAGTAAGTGAGTAGGAATAATAGTGATAAAGACTCAAAGAGCGCAAATTCACTTTTTTACCGAGGTTTTTGTTTTCATCGCGTCTTTGGATCTTAATGTCCGTAATATTAGCCACGGTGAACTTAACGCAAAAGTACTAGAAATATGTGAATAAGCAGAGGCTAACTGCCAAAAGTAAGGAGAAACAGCGAAAAGAGGGGAAAGAAAATGTGTGAAAAAAATACAAACCAGCAAACAATACAAAATATTAATAACAACAATAACGCCACCACCACCAACATCAACACTGATAAATTCCGACAAATTATAAACCTCGCATTCGCGACAGCCTTCCTTTGCGAACGAAAAAATTTAAAAGAAGTCGTAAGAAAAGTTATATCTCAAGTATAGGCCATTTGCACGATGGCGTCATTTTACTATTACGACCCTAATTCTTTTGGGTTTTCTTTCCATATTTAAATTTGGTAGCCCCAGTGAGGTTTGCACAAGAAAGCAAAACCCTGAAGGATTCTGGTCATAGTAATAAAATGACGCCTTCATGCAAATGCCCATTGTATGGTTCGGTATACTGTAGAGCGCGTGCACTCGCGAGGCCGGCATCTATGAAAATTTATTGTAACAAAAAAATAAAACATCAACATAGCCGCCGTGATTTCAAGTGAAAACGCTCCATCCCCTAACTCAAACTTAACACTAAATTCTCACTTTGGACTAATTGTTGTGTTAAGACAGGGGTGGGTGGGCTGAACTTATACGATTAAGGGACACTGCCCCTGACACTACCCCTTCCCTAACCTAATGTTAACACTAAGTTCTCTCTTTGGGCAAAATGAAAGTGAAGAATGATCATCGCAGTAAATTTCCCAATTTAAGCAGTTGAAAAGAAGAAGCCTGAAAAAATCAGGGCTTCAACGGGATTCGAACCCATGACTTCCGCGTTACCGGTGCGTTGCTCTACCAACTGAGCTATGAAGCCACACATTGGGAGCGAGGTCAATTGAGTTCATATCTCCCGTGAGGAGTGAAATTATGTGAAGTATATATGAAATAATTCATTTTTGAACTGCGGTTGTAGCTGAAAGGTGGTTTAACTGAGAGGTACAAAGTGGAGGGGGTAGGAAGTTTTCCGATATCCTATACTCAGTATTCAACCTCGTCCCCAGGCTGCTTTTCCCGCCCCGCCTCCAAAGCCAGGGAAAAGCCCCGTATTATTTGTTCTTTAATAGAGAATTGTATGTGACCATAAATCACTTATTAGCGGACTCTGTTACCATTTATGTTTTCTACATGATAATATATGACTGCGTCGTCTACATGCCCCTGGGGGGGGGGGGGGGGGGTGATATATAAAATGGTAGGGATTTCAGATTTCGCCAGTTGAAGTTTATGGAAGGGAAGGCAAATATGTCTTTTCAGCATGTAAAGGGAAGAACGAAAAGGGCCAACGGACGCATTTCGTGACTGCGAAAATGTCAAGAAAATTCTGAATTAGTGATTTATTCGTATTTACGAGGCAGTGCAAATCAATGCGAAAGGGTACCTTTCCTGTGAAAATTATATCTAAAAGGGTAAGCCGTTAGACCTGGTTCATACTTACCAGTTGCATTACAAACCATTCATGTCCCCTAGATTTTTTTGTCGGCGCCGGCGTTCGTCTTTTGTTATCTGCTTCCCTGAGCGCATATCCCCGAGCTGGGTCCAAAAGATCACAGCAAACAATCAACCACAACAAAGTGATCGTCAAGAGTCGTTTGGAATCCATCGACTATATCGTTCTTCCGGTTTACCAGGTGTTCTGTTGAGAAGATGAACTTGAATCTCAGCTGAAAAAGAAAAACAAAATTGTTGGCTTTTTCAGTTTTTCAGTTATATTAGTTGTTATCTCTAGTTTTTAAGTATCATGAGAGATTTGTGTCTCGTTATCGGTACAATATCCTCAACGTGGTGGCCTGAAGGCCATGTTATCGTGTTGGAGTCCTTACGATACACCGTTTCCGGGTACGGGTACGACAGGAACCCATGGTACGAATAATTTACCCGTACGCGTAGCCCGTAGATTGCCTCTTACCCCGAAGAAACGGGTAGGGTACCGGGTAGAATGATGCCACTATGACGTCTGGGAAATATTGGTTTCCTTTTATAAGTACTTGGCAAGCATGTTCGCTTACACGTACCCGTATGCAGAAAAGGTGTATCTTAAGGTCACTCTTATGTCCGAAAATAGAGTTCATAAATACCTTTTATTTAAGTATAAACACCAATGAAGTACCAGGTGAGCTTTCGGCGAGAACATGTTATCTTCACATATGAAAAGATAACCGATGCTATCGGGCTATATAATAAATCGCGCCTTTCACAGAAAAAGCTATTAAAGTGAAATGGTTTGGTATTTCATTGGTGTTTATATCATAAATAAAACATTACATGATTGCTTGGAAATACGAAATTTCTCTTCGACTGGTGAATAATTCTATACTTAGGGTGCGTTCGATTGGGAAATCTGGATTTATATTTTAACATCCGGATTTCGGATTTGCAATCGAACGCGAAATCCGAAAACGGATTTCAACGCTGAAATATTTGTTTAAGGATTTTCCTTTTTACCGTTCGATTGGGAAATCCGAAAAAGGATTTGAAAAACTGTCCTTAGGAAAAGCGGTCTTGCATGCACACGCATAATTAGTAAAAAGAAGACCGCTATTCACGAGAACAGTTTTGCAAATCCTTTTTCGGATTTCCCAATCGAACGACAAAAAGGGAAATCCAAAAAATCCGGATCTGGATTTCTTGATTCAAATCCACCCTGTGGACGGATTTCTCGGAGGTGAGCTTGATACCTTCAAGCCAAACATAGATCTTGTTCAGACCAAAATTAAGCCGCTCATTCAGTTGATATCATTGTCAGCATAGGTGATGCCCATAGTGGTAGTAAAAATTCTCAGCCGAGCTGAACGAGTCGAAAAGGCAATTCGAAAAGTCATGAATGTGCAGTGAAAATAATAAGGGACCTAAAATGGTCCTCTGGGGTACACCACTCCATACCAATGTCTCACCCAACTTACGGTCATTCACTACAACACAAAATTATGTAGGCACGACCACTAAGGTATGACATGAGCCACTCTCCTTTGGGGCCAGTTATACCGTCATAATCGAATTTAAATAGCAGTAATAGCAGTAAGGCATGGTGAACAGCCTTTTCATAGTCTTTTCGAGGTCCAGAAAGATACAGACATGAATCACTGTACTATTGGCGTGGTCAATATTGAATTACTAACTTTTGGTTGCCTCAAATAAGGCAGAATCAGTAGCGTGACGAAAGCTGGCTAGGTGACTTGAAATTATTTTATTTATCTCAAAGTATTTTACTTAAAAAAAAAAGAACAGCTGATCCTCTGTATTGATATTTCCGACGAAATCGAAGTCGCGGAGATCGCATTGCCATTTCAATCAAGTCTGACAACGTTGGTCGTACTTGGTCGTGGAAGGCAGGTAAAGAAACCTGTCCCAAAAACTGAGTGTGTTTTACGTTCAGTTGTTATTTTCTCGTTTCCGTCGTCCTTGACGTTGTGCTGAGCCCGATAGTAGCGTGAACACGCAAAACAATTCTTGCTATGCGACGATTTTGTGAGAAAAGCAACGATTTGATTCCGTCCGCAGGTGCCCATAATTACTTACTGAATTTTGGTGTCTAATCATACATCCTTCATCAGTTTACTCAAGCCCTAAATTAAGGAATAATAATTATTATAATAGTAATTTTCTTTGTTTACCCTCGGCAGTATTTTATAGCACTAATGCTTGTGGGGCCGAGAAAATGCCTGAAACAAATAATTCAAATAAAACTTAACAGGGTGAAGGATACCATTTTGCCGGAGGCAAACCAGCTGGCTATTTACATGCTTGGTCGAGGATTTGAACTTGGGACTACCGTGAACAGATCCAGCTAGCGGTCAGGGCGGGACTTGAATGCGGGGCCTCCAAATTGCAATTCCAGCGCTCTAACCACTCGGCCACGCTGCCTCCTACAAGGAAGGTTTCATTTTGGCCGAAAACCTGATCACTGATCATCACTTTGTGAGCAGTTACACAGTATGATAGGGCTGTCGACTCTTCGTTTCACCCTTACAAACTTTAAACTAACTGGCTGTGGCTATAGTCGACATAAACGCATTAGTACGGATCAAGACAGATTTAGAACCCTTGAAGCTCCATTATCTCTGGAATGTAATCATTAATCGACAAGTAATCGTTGATCAAAAGAGTGCCGATCTATATTGCGTGCAACAATTTGTCCCAGAAGAAGAAAGGGCGGAAACTAACTTTCCGATAAATTGTTGTGAATTCATGAGTCTATCCTATTGACGACATTTTAATGGTTTTGAACTCTGAAGACTGATCTTGGAGTACTAAAATTATGAATGAGCTAAGCTTCGTTTCAAGGCATGGCGCGGAAGCTTGAGTAGTTTCGAAAGACAAACTAGCCCAAACTCAGCAACTCGAAAGGCATAAGGTCTGATATGAAATGCAACTTAGCACTGCAAATTTGCAAGAAATTTAAACTGGAATTTGAATCCAAGGAACTCAGGGGCACCCAACGAGAATATAGTTCAAAACCACTTAAACATAGCATTGTTAAACGTATTTTAGTATTTAAATGGTAGATATAGGCATATTTTTATCCCCTAAACATTTTTCATCAGTTCGGACTTCCTAGCTGAAAGTCTAGTGATCCGAAAATTATAGGGATCAAAACTTACCCGTTCGAAAATTCCAGCCAGAAAAAAGGCTCCCGAAAATTCTAGGTGACCTTTTTAGGGTAAAAATCCGTTAAAAATAGGCAATTATACCATTTTTTAGATGTTCGAAAATCCTAGGAGAGGCAGGCAAGCAAGAAATTTTACAAAACATGTTACGAAAATTCTACATATCAAATCGTCTTCCGAACAGATGTTTTCCGAAAATTGTCGTTGTGTGCCCCTGAGAACTCAGACAAAGATTAAAACAGCGATGCGATTAAACTGACTGGCTGCATTGAGACAACTAACAAACATAACATTACCGGACAACAAACAAACTGGAAACTGACTTCCACTCGTGGCTTCTGGGATGGTCTGACTACTAGTTACTAATACTGTCCAACGCAAACGGATTCCGATGGTGCAGACCGCCGCAAACCGTTTAAAGTAAAGTTTTAAGTTTGCGGTTTTAAGTTGCAGGCGGAAGGGAAGATGGGCACTGAATTAATACTCACTTGCAAAGGTGCTGACACGAAATTTATCAAAATTCAAACAGTGGGAACTGCCACAAAACTCGTTGAAACACGAAAATAACTGATGAAAATAAGGCACAAAGAACCTTGCAAATATACGAAAAAGAAGGCACTGTTGGACTAACGTGAAGATTTTGAAAACCTATTTGCCCAGTTAACAAGGGAATATATTAAATTGTAAAAATATTTGAATGACACGAAGCTGTGACTTCGTCACTCACACGTAATTTCTCAAGTTCCATAGATAATAAGGACCCCCAGATAGATAGTTCAATTCTTGGTTTTCACATGACGTCACCAAAATTCAAACTAAGAAACTATCGCTTCTTCTGCGTTTCTACTTTCATGTGATACTAGAGCACTTTAAAACCTTTGTACAAAAAAATTTCGGTTCAAAAGGGTTCTTTTTTTTACGATACAGGACACTTTAATTTCCAGGAATTTGCGTAACGCGGCATTTAGCTGACGGCCGGGAAAGCTCTCATGTGGGTTAAAAACATTACGGTTTTTTGGAGATTTTGCTATCTAAACGTTCTTTGTCTTAGAATGAATATTACTTTAATCGTTATGAGTTCCTCAAGCGAAGAATTCACGCATAAGTAGGAAAACTCAAAAACAGATGTTTCTGTTGGTTTCCTGCGGCCATTATGTGCCCCTGAAAGGGACACAAACATGGCGTCTCCATACAAAGCTTTATAAATTTGGGTAAAACGTTTTTCCGAATATCTCGCATATGAACTATTGCATAGACCTGATTCTTGGCAAGGCTTTTTGTATATTTATCTTCTTTCATTTCCCAGATTCTAGACCTTCTGTATTAAAAGGTTTCCACTTTTATTTCTACTTTCTCACGTGAGTGAAAACCGAGAATAGGGTAACTCCTTCAGTTTTTGTACAAGATAAAAACTGCTATCAAAAGAGGCCCTACAGTGGTTTAATTTACAAAATCAACTTGCCGTGAAACAGTCCTTTTAAATTCCTCCTTTTCCTTTCCAAACATTAAACAGGCCAAGGACACCCAACGACGGTTTTTTTCCTAAATGCATTAAAAACGGCTTTTTGGTTAGGCTATCCAAAGCACTTTTAGATCTCTAGAAATGCATTCTGAGCAGCGCTATAAAATATTCATTTGTTCGGTCATCTTAGGGCAACTTGAGTCTTTTCGAAATTACAGGGGCTTCAGAGTTATTTTCCCGAAAATTGGGGACGCATTTTAAAGTATAAAGAAAGTAAGATTTTTTTTATTCCTCTCTCCATGATCGTATTTTCGAATCTGAAAGTTTTAGGTTTCCCTTTTTCTACGAAAAACAACTTTACCTGGGGAGAGAGATGCGAAGAATTCAAGTTCAAGTTCATTTATTCAAACTTATTCAATTACAATACAACAATAAGGGCAAAAAAAGGAAGAACTAAGACCCTGTTTACATGGAGTGGGGGACCCCGGTCTAGTGGGGTAAGTTTCTTTTGTTTTGTGTCCCCCAGAGCGTGAAAACTAAGGAAACCAACCCCACTAGACCGGGTTCCCCCACTCCATGTAAACGGGCCCTAAAACAGAGCTAACTATACATTGAATTAAACATAAAAAAGGAAGAGTGTGTAGCAGCCAAAGGAGCCAAGCTTTCGAGTTGGCTACTACCACAGAGCAGTTACAAGTGGGTGGAGGTTATACGGTACTAATAAAAAAAACTATTTAAATTAAATAATTAAATAAATAGAACTAAGTAACTCTAAAAGTTTGTACTGTTAAACTCTCCACGCGTTTAACCCTCCACCCTCCATCTTGCGCCATCTTGCGCCGCTGACAACCTACATTTGTCGTAAATCGTAGGGAATTTGTTAGACAATCTTCGAAACTTGTACATGAATGGAACGGTCGTCTAGAAATTTTTAGCCTTCCTTCGGAAAATTTGGAAAATTCTATGCAATTTTTGCTTCTCCGAACAGATATTTCACAAAAAAAAACAGTCGTTGGAGAGATTTGTTACTCCTTGGAATGCAATGTCTATTCTTTATAGTAAAATGTTTAAAAATACGTTTCGTATAAGGAACGCCATTTTTAGGCAAAGTTGATTTATTGGCTAGACGGTGTGGAAAACAACTTGATATACATGTTAATCTTGTGAAAGTACAGTTATTTGCAGCGCAAGACAGCTGAAATAAATTGTCATTCACGTCTTTCCTGTCAAGTTAAGATTGTAAAACAATCCGCAATTTTAACAGTTAAGCAGTTGCGGATGTATTGAAGAATGACTCGTGCCGGAATTGAGTAGCTCGAGACACGTGCCAACGCTGATACACGTGTTTTCTTGGCACAGTTCAGACCGCGAAACGATCCACAGGGAATTCGTTAAAAAAAATGCGCTTGAAGTTTTGCAGGTAAACAAGTCCTAAGATAAAAAAAAGCATCGTCAGAAGCTGGCATCGTTCGAATGTCGAACTCTTTTTTTGGCAAACTGAGTAGTATGGAAATTAGTTTTCGGCAATCGATCTTCAGCTGCACAAGCGTTGCGTGCTCGCCAAACTACCGTAACAAACCAAGAGCCACAAGCGTTTGTATTTTTTCGAAAAACCAATCAAAATCTTGTATTCATGTTCATTTGTTGCTTTCAGTTAATTATGCTCGAGCTTAACCATTCCTAGGTCAAACGACACTCGCTCTAAAAATGACATATCTTCGTTGAAAAATTATCCATTATTAAGACCGTTGTCGGGAAACTTTCCACAACAGTCACCTTTAGTTGGGACAGCGGCATCTGAAATCAAGTTTTTACCCGTAACATATCTATCGGGACATTATAGCAGCCGTAATTTGGAGGGGCAGCCGTCATATATAGTTACTGAGAGAAGAGCTGGCCGTTGGCAGCGCTTACTTGGCCGGTCGTATGGCAGTTTGGGTATTTACGAGTGTAGCCGGCCGGAGATTTGAACTTGGGTCTACTTGCGAAAATAAATCCAGCTAGCGTTCGGAGCGGAAATTGAATTCGGGGCCTTTCGATTGCAAATGTAATAACTGTTCGAACGCTTGGTGACTAACTAAAGGAACCTGAAAAATAACTGACTAAACAACGTACAAACTAACCATTAGATAAAAATCATTGCACTTGCCTTAAAAATAGGAGACTGGTGATGCTGCTGGTGTCTACGTAGTTTGAAAACCGAAATTGGCATTGCATTTGCACAAAAATGCTGATGGGTAATTTTTTTTAGTGCTACTGATTGGTGACATTTAATTCCTAGCGCCGCCCAAATGACGTTTTTAACACATTAGGGACTTTAAGATCCAACGACAGGAGGCGACAAGAACGTCGCTTAAAAAGAGAATTTGCGTTCTTTCAGTCTTTATAGCGATTATTCCTACCCACTTACTTTGTCAATTGTAGGCGAACCCCCCTGAAGCTGAATTTCAAGGGACAATATTCAAGCTCAGAAGGAGAAAAAAAATTTCGTCGTTGCTTGTTTACGTCCTCCATAAAACGCGAAATGAGGCATTTTCACGTCGTAGTCGTGCAAAAATGGGAAAGAAATGTACAAAAAAGTGTATTGCACGTGCGAAGTTGTTGTTTTGCCAATTAAACCAATTGTTTTTTAATTTGGACGTTCTCGTCCGCGTCGTTGGATCTTAAAGTCCCTATTGTCTGACTTGTCAGCCGCGGTGTAGATTTCCTACTAAGCAGGTTATATCGATGGGCGACCTTTTTTCTTATTTATTTTATTTTTTTTTTTATGGCGGAGTTTCTCATATTTTTTTTACAGTGTATTGAGGTAGTTCCGGATATGACTGAAGAAAGAGTTGCTGCCGCTGCATAGTAAAGTTCCGGATCTGACAAGTGGCTTTATGTCATTTGTCGCCATTTTTCCTGGCTTGAGTCGCTGTTCAAAGCCATCTTGTTGTCTCAAAGTCATGTCGCTTGTCCGAATTTAAGTAACAGGGCCTTATTTAAACCAAATGTGGTTTCAAAGGACAGACGAGTGATATGAAAAAACTATTTTTTCTTTCTTTCAATAAAAGAAGGAGTCTGAAAAATTTTAAATTGTTCACTTGTATATTTCTTTCCTGGACGTCATCAATGTAATTTTTAGCACCCCTATGGATGAAAAGAAAAGAAAACAAAAAACCGGTAATATTTTTACGTCTTTAAAATGGTAATTTGTGGCCCTGTTAACAGATTTCCATTATAGCATAGACGTGATCACCATCTGGCAAGTATTTAACTGAATCGATATTTGCAAGGTTTGCACGTGATACATATAGACGAAACAATATGAGCATTCACATCAGACACATCACTAAAATAACTCCTGTTTGGGTAAAATTCCTACCCGTTGCGAAGCGACAAAACCTTCAAACAACGAAATTGGACGAGTGAGACATAAAGATGAATTTGAATAGCGACAGTAACGTCTGCATGGACAAATTACATCTCACTAATTAAAAACAGATGGCTTCCTCCTCACTCACTCTGGGGGCTTTTTTAAAAAAACACTGCGATAAATGTACTTATCCCCCGGGAGGAGGGGGTGGGGGTACTTGGGTTAATTATTGCTGGGTATGTGCCGCTGGCCTCTCAGAGCCCCTACCCCATTATAGTCTATTCTGTGGCCTGTTGTAGACCCCATTGTAGTCACTTTTGGGCAAATGTAATTTTCGCGATCTCAACTTAGTCACTCTCTATTTATGCAATCCTTTAAATAGGTCATCATAAATTGTTTTTTTTTTACTTGAATGAAGAACACTTTACTTTTCACCTACAGTACAAAAACTCTGGTACGTTTGCTAACCGTATCTTACCCCAAAAATCCGAAAATGTGCGACCCTAGTAATTCTATTAAGTAACCTTCCGGGAACTTAGTAGCTATCATGTGGCAAATTGAAAACCGCAATAAATTATTTCCGTGTGTGGTTTCTTGATCTTCTTCAAGCAAGTAAGCCATGCCACCCTGATTTCCGTTGTACTGTCATTGCATACTCTGTTTACTGGTCGCATATCCAGCCTCCAGAAACTTATTTTTAGAAATAAATAACCTACTAGTATCGTATCTATTCTGATTCATGCAGCTGCAGATTAGTTGAGGGAAATTGCCCTGAGACGCGGTAACCTGTTCCGGAGTCGCACATGTCACAGTCTTATCTGGTAGATTTTTATTGTAAACTATCAGTTTATTTCCCTGTTCATTATAAAATATTCCATTGATTTTTAAATTTAAGGAAAGATTAGATCTGTAATAAATTAAGTACTGGAAATTCTAAAACTGGATTCTTCCCACTTCTTTGTGATGTGATTTAAGATTAAGGCCATTAAGTTTTTAACGATCTGCACGTTGGAGCAACAAAGTTCAAAGGAATACCACCGATCGCGTATGACATCAGTTAACGTATTGCTTAATGAAAACAAAGCTTTGGCAAATTTAACTCTCGCAATTCGGACAAATCGTCTTTTAATTAATGGAGCTTCCATAGGTGATCCGTCTAACTATAATGTAGTCAAATATATACAGCTTACAACGTTCGCACTTTTCATTATAAACTTGCAAATGAAATGCCATTATGACGTAAAATGGTTCAAGCTATAAAAGGAAAATAACTTTTCCAACATCACTCTACTAACGATAGAACCTTTTAACGCAAAAAAATAAACTCAATCTGAGAAAAAAACAAACAAACAAATAAACAAACAAACAAGCAAAAACAAATAAAACAAAACAAAAGCATCTTGACCATATACCTTGTCAGCTTATTGGAGATGGCGCCGATCCTGTTTCTCAATTTTTTGGCTCAATTATTATTTTAGCCACTTCGAGGGTGATGAAAGAATTGTTGTTAGAATTGCCCAAGAAATGTGAACACCTAGCCTGTTCCAGGCTCCGAGATGGTGGTGGAAAGTCGTTCAGTAATAAGAAATGTAAAAAACGCGCGGGGGCTGGGGAGAGACAGGGCGGCGGAGCCTGTACGCATTTTTTTAACGGCCTGTTCCGGTATATCAGCTCCTGATATACCCTCTGATTGGTCAATTGTGACAGTTAACATCATCACCTAGTGGCGTGGTCATCAGTTTGTCATCACCAAGATGGCTAACGCGAATCGCGCGTGTGATCTTCATGAATCCGCGTTGTCTTGTGCTTTAGACGAGTGTCTGTGACTTGGCTAAAGATGTTTTCGGTATCATGCCCACCGGTTTCAGCAAGTTTAATCTTTCAGCTATTCCCACGCTTGGCTAAAGCTGCTCTAACCCTAGAAAACTCTACGATAATAGTCGTTTCGCCGCTGATATCTATAATGCGAGACCAAGTGGAACAACTGAAAAAGCTTGGATTTTCGGCCGCAGCTATTTGGCATCGGTGAAGAGGGAGAGGAGGACGAGAAGAAAGCGAGAGACGGAAAGTGCGAGATTGTTTTCGGTAATCCGGAGTCCTGGTTGGTCACAAAGTGGCAATGACAAAACAGTCCAAAGACTGTTGAGCTTATTCCGCTATTACCAAGGGAGAAACTACGCGCTCCAGTCAAAAGACTCACACCATTTTAAGAGAAACACTACTAAGCTGGAGTTTACTAAGTCACAATGCAATTCTCCTTAGTTGATGTAGCTTAAGTTTAAACTGCACCTCATTCTTATAATTCTGGATCTGTAAATCACTATCCGTGATAATTTAAGGTGACTCGACCCAGTTTTTTTGGGGGGGTACCATCCTACTTTGAAGCTCTCTGGTATCCCCACCTTTACTTTTATCGTAAGTCTAACACATAGAATGGATAATATATAGATCAATCTACAATATAACATAAAATTTTTGGCGATCGGAGTAAATGTCACGTGGTTATAATGTCACGCCCCTTTGAGGTCTGAGTCGAAAATCTGCTGTTGCCGGCATTTTTTCGTGAAAATCTCTCGGCTACACATAGTACGCATTAGTGCCTTGCGCTGAACAGAGTTTCACCAAAATCGCAAAGACCCAATTCGAGAAATTCAGCGGTTTCCAAATTTAGGTCATAATTTATGCGAAAATGATAAGCAAACTTTACACGGATTATATCTAATAAACTATGAGATTCATCTCTTTATTTTGGGCATCGTTATAACAGATGGGTCCTTGCAAGTCAGCAAAACGCTTTAGGGCCTTGTAAATGCGCGCGATTTCGAGCAAAGCAAACATATAGAAATTATAGTTTTCGCTATTTGTTGACGTTTGTCAGCGTTTAAGAGTCCTTCTCACGAAAAAAGCATTTTCTTAAAAATTCGTAGTTTTTTTTCCTTCAAATTTTTTCAGGGCCACAATTGATTAACTAACTACCCGGACTCTGAATTTCATGGTCATTGAAAAACTGTGACATTATCTTCTATAAGCCCAAACTTGAGTAAACATTGAAGATTTTTAGCGTTTTGGCTGAGTTTGTGCTTTGGGAGTTGTCTATTGTTTCTAGTCTGTCATTATACAGCATTCTTGTTCAGCACGCGTGCAATGACCACGCTTGGCTGACTTCCGAATGCTCACCGAGAGGTTCCCGTCACAAGTTGGTTTAATTATTGGCTTGCATTTAACCTATGAAAAAATGATATTTTTTTAATAGTAAGTAGATTTAGTGTGTAGCACTTATTGATTTTTTTGCAAAGGCACAAGAAGCACGAGAATTGATTAAAAATTGTGACTTAAACCTCTATGTATCACGCGATGGCCTGTCTCACTGTACCAAAATTATTATATCTCGGTATTTCCGGCTGTTGCTTTTCGAGTGGACCGAGAAAGCGACGGAAATACATCTGCGTTTGCACGAGTTTACATGAATACTGGTGGCTGATGATAGTTTGTTATCATAGGCTAACCGCCAAAAGAAAAAAAAAAGGAAAGCCAGGATTGTTTTTGTCAGAGGCGCTGCGCTAATTGAAACCCAAGGCGCTCTGCCTTTGCAAATATATTTACGTTTCTCTAACTTTTATTGTCTTTTGTAAAACCACATCCCGTAACCTGCATAACTGGCACTTTAAGAGCCAAGAAAGACGAACACGGCACTCCGCGCGAATCGAACCATAAAGAAACACATGAACTCAGTGTTCAACCATGCAAGGTATTCCGAGGTAATCCAACAATGGTTCCACTTTCCGGATTCCGGGTACTGGATTAAGGATTCCTGGTCAGGGGAACTTAGATTTCGGCGGCTTGGCGGCCCAAGCTAAATTGATCTATCTACAAAAATACTTCGGCTTCTGGTGCAGTATGCCTTAAAAGGGCAAAAACCAAAACAACCCGTGGGGTACTCCTGAGAATTCTTGGCGATCTAAGAAATTATGTCATCATTATTTAGATTAGAACAGCAACAAAAGAAGATTTCTTTCTCTGTTTGCGGAAACAGAGAGCCTGTTCACGGGCTAATCCATTCCGATTCCGTATATTTCTCTTTCTTTCTTCATTTGGAATGAAATGATAATTCAGCGTTCATCAAGAGCCATCCCATTATGGCTCTTGCGTTCATACACTCCCGTAGTTCCCTCGAAAACCATACCCGATTCCAGGCCAAAATGGGCGAAGACTATACGCGTTTTCAGACCAAAACGGCACAAAAACCTTACCTTTTGGAGCGGCACATAACTATATGATTTACGAAAGGAAGTGTCCTCACCCCCACCCCCCTCCCCCCGGGGAAAATACAAGTTTGCACGAGCAGCACACTGTCAGGAGCTATGGGCTCCTGACACTGTTTTTTACATTTCCTCCACGTCGCTGCACGTCACCGCAAAGAAGCCAGTAATCGGTCCTTGACAACATGAATCCAACTTCCTACAAAACCTCACGTTTTAAGGATGGCTTAAGCAAAAAAAACCATGATTTTTTTCTTATCTTGAGACGTGGATAAGACCTTTGGAATTTAACTCCAAAAAAATTCGCCGACCTTTGACAATAGAGCAAATTCACTTTCTAGAAGTGCGACTTTTTAAGCTGTAATCGCAGTCGTGGTTGCTTAAGCCCCCTACTTCATTGCAGCTACTTCTCTAACAATTTTTTGACAGCTGTTAAATGTAATAATAAATTAGCCTATTCTTACTTGTAGTTAGTCTACATACTATATTGCCTATGTGCAGACGTCTTCTATTTCCTTTGTTGCGCGCGTGAGACGTGCGTCTGCGCGCAGGCGACATACTGACGCGCCAGTTAGTCCGTTTTAGTATTTGTTTGAGCAAAGATTATTACGCTTAACTTTTAAAGTTACATTTCGTTAAGCTAAAAAAGGGTTAATCTGTTAACGGTTAACATTGAATACATAGTTAGATTTAGATTAATATAAAGAGTAACGCTTTGTATTTAAAATAGCGCCTATTGATAAAACAAAGCTCTTCTTAAATTGCTGGGTATTGACCCGACCTTAAGGGAGAGAAAGACACAGAGGGTGGCAGGGCCCCTGAAGATCTTGAATAGCGCGAAGATAAGTATTTGCGCTCATTCCCTCGCTGTAGAAAACTTAGACCGTTATTTATTCACCGACGCGGCCGTAAATTGTTTTCGGTAAACTATTGATCTAAAAACGTACCTATATCTGATTGTTAGCATTCCTCTTTACACCACTAAATCACGCGAAGGCACTTGTTGGTTTCCTGTATCCTAACCTTGATATGCTCATTAAAACTACTATTGCTTTGTGAGGAAACCCCTAACATTTTTGAAGAGGAAACTTGGGTGATATTCTGCAGTTCGGTTCTGATATCATGAGCTACCTTTTCACCGCGTATCACTTCATTGCACTTCTTTAAATTACAAAACAGATCATTATCATTTGCAGCATATTTGTATAGCCATCGGGATTGCCCTAGTGTTGGAACATTTTATCATTTTTGAGCTTAAAAACAATGAAAATATTCCAACAAGCAAATGCGACGGCTTTCCGCGTATGTTGTAAACGAATTCACCGCTTGTGACCAATTGAAAAACTGTTTGACAGCCTCCTGAAAAAAATGTATTTCATTCTTACATTCTCCGAATAAACGCCGCCCTCGCTCAAACGCCGCAGGAAGCAAAATTACCAATAAACGCCTCCCTAAAATAAACGCCGCACGTAACAAGAAGAATGCGGTTTTTACTTGAGGATAATAAGAAAAACCTCGGTACAACTTGGTAATTTACACCATCGAGACATTTACGATTCTATCTCAGCAAAAAAGGGAGATATCGCAACCTTAAAATACGTAATATTTACAAACTATTTACAATAACGTAACTATTGTCAGTGATTTAAAAAAAGTGATTTCGAAATAAACGCCGCCCTCGATCTAGGGTCGCCCTTGAATAAACGCCGCATTGGAAACGCGAAAAATTTAATAAGCGCCGCGGCGTTTAATCCAATAAATACGGTACTTTAACCTGTAGAGTAGTGTCGTCGGCAAAGTTTTCTATGTTAGAAACTTCATTGTCCCTAATTAATAGCCAGATGCTGACTGGAAAGCAAAATATAAGCTAAGGCCCACTAACACTACTGTTTATAAACAATAAATGAAAATAAAGGATAAACCCTAGCGTAAACCAAACATGCGCCATTTTTTTATCCTGTCCAAGATTGTGGGGGTGTTTTAAAAGTTCTTTGTCATTCCGTTCTAAAACTGGAGGAGGAATTCCTGAGTAGCCGCCCGGTTGAGTTATTAAATAACCACGTACGTAAGTGAACCCCGGGAAGTGAACATGTGAGCGGCTAGAATAGACGACCGTTTTGACAGTCTTAAAAGACACACTATCCGTATTTAATTTTTGTGGTATTTCTTAATTGCAGGGTTGCTATCGGTCAAGGGAAAAGTCAGGGAATTTTTTAAAAAGTCAGGGAAAATTATTGATGTTGTGAAAGTCAGTGAAAAGTCAGGGAATTCTGTTTTCCGGTTTATAGTTCATAAGTCTTCTTCCAGACTTTGAAATGCATTTTCTTTCGGAAAAGATGAAAAATATGCTGCAAAGGAAGCAAAACGATTAATTTGACACTCTACGCATGACACATGTAGCAGTTGAGGTCAGTGGTTTTCGTTGTCGCGGAAAGAGGTTGAAAATGAAGAGAAAAATATCGATGGCCTGCAAAAAAAGCTGAAGCAAATGTAAGCATTGATTGTTTCTCATTGATACAAGGTCAGTGAAAACTGTTTAAAAGTCAGTGAAAAGTCAGGGGAAAGCGAGGGAATTTTTAACTTTCTGATGAGTGGCAGCACTATTTTAAAACGGTTGTGTGACGGCTGTCTAGTTCTTTATTCTGTTAATTTTGTCAATGACTCTGTCTTATACGTTGTGAACGTTAACGTTAGCGAGAAATTACTTGACGTGAATGACAAAAAAAAAAACAACAACAATCAACATCAATCATTCTTGTCTCAAAAATGTACCTCCCAAGCAGGAATTTACATCAAACTTTAATAATGATAAAAAAGAAATTTGGAAAACTTTAGTTTAGGGTAACAAGCTTACAAATACCACAATTTCAGTCCGCTTTAATGTTCTTTAAGAGCTTTTAAGTTTCTCCATCCGCGCGTTCTTTTGCATTTCGGAGCGCTTATTTTTATTAATGTTTCACTCAATTAGTTGTAAATAGTTTGTGTCCATACTGAGTTTGTCTATCTTCTACGTTATTTTTATTTCTGTAGTTTCTTTTTTTCTTTGGCCTTGGCCAACCGGAAATCATCGTTGACTTAACAAAATATTTTTGATTCTTCCACGTATCTCTGACTTAAGTGTGCTCTTTCAGAAGTCTTCCGCACTGATATCTACCATACACGAGCAATACTAGTATTAAGAAAGGAACAACTTCCGGGGGAAGGAACAAGTTTTCCAGTTCGCATTTAAGAGCCTTGTCGAACTATTTCATCTGCAACTGGATTCCACTTGCACCAATGTCAATGACCGGAGCAAATCGTGTGAAGTTTTCCTTTAATTCTGTATTTATTTTTTTGCCAACGCTTTTTTCAAATGCGATTCTTAAGACACAAGACGTACCCCAGCACGACAAGCATTGATCCAAAAGTCATTGCTGGTCATTGGCGGTCGTTTTCTAACGGTGCGCGAGTTACTTTTCCTATTGTCCTCGATCCACCTGAGACAGTCCTTGAATTATGCAGAAACGAATTTGATATGACGCAAAATGTAGTGCAGGACACTATTGTGTTCTCTGACGGACAAGTGTCCGACAATGATTTCTACTTTGACTATCGAACTACGCAAAGGTTAATTTAGCCGTTTGCAAGGCAAGCCACTAACTTTAACCTCGCTCTTCAAAGCTATTGCGCGCTTGGGCTTGGGAATCGAAAACGCCATCTCCCTAGAGGCGAGTAGTACTGATTGTAACCCCAGATCAACTGAAATTAAACGCTTTTTTCAGGTTTATAACGAAATCTTATGACTGCGTGCATACTATTGCGTGGCAGTTGCAAACAAACAAGCTTTCATCCAAGATAAAAAAAGTAAAGAACTCGTTACATTATTCTGCTTCCACCCCTTTTACCCTACTTAATAATATAATTCAGTTATCAAAGAACAAATTGAATGACCAAACGATGACGAAATTAAGCCATTCGCCATCTATTTTGCCTGTTAAGCTGTAGTCAAATGTATCCGTGGCTCTTGTGCTCGTACAGCTGGCAGATATACACTATGTATAGTAATTAGATTTTAAAAGGTGCATGAACTAGAGGGGGCAAGAAGGAAAACCTTTGAGCACATCAAAGCCTCCAACTGCTTAGTTGCTATTCGTTTGAAGTATTCAAATTTTTGGTACTTACAAAAAAGGGAAATGCAATGTATTAATAAAAGTATCTCTGCAACTGACTTCACGTTTCTCAGTTCCATTGTACCGAATCTTCTCCAACGTGTTCCCAACTGGCGTTGATTCATAGAATGCTTAATACTTTAAAATAAGTTTCACTTACAGTTTGAAGTGCGTAACACAATGATAATTCTTCGATCCTTAAAACTTCCAGCTATTGAAACATCCAAACTTCACAGTGCCACTTCGAATCTGACTGGGGGAAGAGATCAGAAAAGGACACTAGTCAGTCAGTTGAAAAGCAGCATTTATGTCTGTCGGATTTAACGTCACCAATGACCCTGCTTAGCATTCATCTGTGAAAGTAATATCTTAAATGACGTGGAAATAGAGGATCGATGTCTATTTATATACGTGCAACTTTCCTCGACTTATCTGTACTGAGTTTAACTGAGCTTTGCCGATTATCACTTATCAAAGCAGGATGAACATTCATCGTTTAAACCTTTTCGTGTGTGGTCAAATTGCGGTAATAGGAAGTTTAAGATACTGAACGGGATGGCAATAAAAATATTTCTTATGGTCTGTACTGTCGCAATTTGTAATAATCATTGCACTTTGTAATACCTGTCGCAATTTGTAATAAATTCATCGCACTTTGTAATACCTGTCGGGGGCGGGGCATACTCCCTCATATGGCCAATCTGGACAGAGCATTGTCCGTGTACAAAATCTAGACACACTAGACACAAAGGGAGAGAACGGAGGAGAAAGGAGTATCATTCCATCTTAAAAAAATTTCTTTCTTTGGGGCCCTCTAAGGCAAATACCGTGGGGATAGTAAAAAATTCTCCTTCCCCGCGTACACCACGTAAGACCTTGCAATTCTTCCGAGAGTGCTCAGGAGTACTTTTTACCACAAAATGGAAAGGATAATAAACCAAATCATCCATTACTACTTGAGTTACGCTATCTAAGGACAAAGACACAAAACCAACAAGGCAAAAAATGATACCCTATTTAAGTTCGAGATCTTCAGAGGTACTTACCTACCTAGTCCATATATGGGATTATCCCCCCCCCCCCCCCCTTAAGACTTCACGTGTCACGAGGCAAGCAAACTGAACATGGATTTGGACGACGAATGCCGGGTTATTCATGAATTTTCTGTTGTTAAATGTTGCTTTTGTTATTTAAGTATTTTGAATTCAAATATATGAAATGATTCATATCCTCAGTTTTGGTGACATGTCACAGGAAGTTTTATGTCTTTCATAAAAAAGCGATTCTCGTTGGTCACGTGATTAATCAAGGCAGGAAAATTTGTAACGGAAGACATGCATGTTTGACCAAAGAAAATAATTCGTTTATAACAAAGTGTGATGGAATTATTACAAATTGCGACAGCTTAGTTTATTACGAAATGCGATGGACAGTTATTACAAATTGCGACAGCTTTTTTATTACAAAGTGCGCACGGTTTATTGCAAATTGCGACAGGTATTACAAAGTGCGATGATTATTACAAACTGCGACAGTACATGGTCGCGTTTTCTTTAACATTATCGCGATTTTCCCCAACAACTCAACCACTCGCTAGCCTGTGTACCCCCCCTCCCGGCCGCTCGCGTGCTTAGGTTTTGCGTGTAGTAACTTTGCAAAGAAAAATAAGAGACTGCTCTCAGTCTAAAAAGTGGTGCAAAACTTGTGCCCCAGAAAAAAAAAATCATGCAGACATTGGTCTTATGAAAAAAATTCATGCATTGAAAAATTTTCACCCGCTCTCCGTTTATTTCTAATGGTCCGCCCCTTAGGCCTGGTTCAGACACCGCTCCAGGCATATGCTGAACCTAACCACAAGTAGCCCAAGCTCGAAATATGAGTATCGGCGAACACCGGCAATCTGCATCTACATCTATTTAGTTACTCTTCAACGTTTTACACATCAAGAAGAGTTATGTTTAGTTAAGGTAAAAAAAAAACACTGCAAAAACCGTGTACGATCAATCTTGCTGTCCTTGCTCAATTTCGGATCCAAAAAGATCGTGATCAGTCAAAATAGATCAAATTGAAAACGTCACAGTCAAGAAGACTTTTGCAGGGACTGATCAAACAACGTGAAATAGAGTTAAGTTGCGATATTTCGACTGGTCAATACCAGTCTTCATCAGGTTTATTGAGATATCACGAATTTACAGAAATATATATAGAGGATATTACACGGTGGCGCGAAGATATGAATTTTATTTTCGACAGAGTGGCAAAACAAAGCGAGTGAGTAAAATATTGTTTTTGTCACGAGAAAATAAAATTCATATCTTCAAGCCGCCGTGTAATGTTCTTTTTATTATATAGACAAAAAGATATCGATAAAATAATAGAGGGAAATGATCGAAATTACGTCATCGATAAACTCACGTGTGAGATTATGGAAAATAAACAACTCGGGTCCCGGATGTAGTTATTATGAATTTTACGAGTGGTATATTTTCCAGTAAAACACTCGTGTCTATATAATGAAGAAAAATAATGACCAGGAATTACATAATATGACGTGGTATGGTGTGGCTACTTGAAAAGACAAGATAACAAAAAAATAAAAGATATACCATAACTCTTTCAGGAAAGCGCGTGAAGCACACCTTATCCATAAAGCTAAGACAATTGAACCTCTGGGCATCAATAAACGTGATGAACTGTCATTATATATAGTATATCTTCTATTTTTTTGTTATGTTGTCTTTTTAAGTAGCCATACCTTGTCATATTATGTAATTTCCGGTCAATAAACAATCAATAAACCTGATGAAGACTGGTATTGGCCAGTCGAAATATCGCAACTTAACTCTATTTCACGTTGTTTGATCAGTCCCTGCAAAAGTCTTCTTGACTGTAACGTCTTCAAGAGTTAGGTAATGTTATCAATGTTGCGTAACATTCGAAATATAAGGATTTGTAAGGGTAAAAAACGTATCGTTTCCGTAACCTACAAAAATGAAAGGTTATCCATTAAAAAAACAAAAAAAAAAACAGCTTACCTTACATAAAACGTGTGTTACGTTTCTCCTGTGTGGTCCATGGGCCGATTTTTGGCCGTTTTATGGGTTGTACTGTAAACGGTTTTCTTTCTCTTTACATATAGAGAGAAAACCATGGACCACACAGTAGGTAGGTAGGTTACTGAAACGATAGGTTTTTCTCCCATACAAATACTTATATTTCGAATGTTATGCAACAATGCTGATGTTCGCCGATGCTTTAAGTACGGCAAAAGACCGGCGTCTTAATCAATTTGGCACGGCAGCTTTAGTGAGTTTGGTACGGCAAAGGCGTTAAGTTCGGGAGAGTCTGTCGAACGTTAGTCGAACTTAACGTAGGCTCGACACGCGGTGCGCCTTCTGAATCAGACGTCGGTAAATAAATCCCGTCTTTAAGGCTTTTTGCTTAATAGCATTGTTCGTCTCTCTTTGTCAGACAATGTGCGTTTATATGGGTAATCTCAGCAGCACTGGCAGGACGCTTAATAAGTGTCATTTATCTGTGCCCGGCACGCTGGTTTGAAAACAAATCTTCGTGAGGAGCCCAAACGTGCTCTACTACACTACCTGCACAAAATTAACTTCAGTCATATTTAAAAAACAAACAAACAAACAAACAAACAAAGATGCCGAGTTACAGGTGTATAATTAGGAAAAAGGAAAAGTGTTCACTTACATTGGAACTGCACTTGTGAAAATCTAACTTCCTTGACGCAGGTGTAAGTTTTGTCGCAGAACAACATCACTCGTTACGCGCTCATTATAGTTCAGGTATAACTGCGCATTGTTTTATATATTATTAAAAAAAAACTGTCAGATTTGACAGGTTTCTGACAGGTTTTCCTACCTTTTTTGCGTGTAGGTACGCTATGAATGTGGTTTGATATCCATTTTGCAGACGCGATTTGACAAGGTCATGATACTCGCCTTTTCCTAAGGAAACCGCGCACAGCACTACCCAACAATAATCAAAGTACATTTCAAATGCGACGCTGAAAATTCTAATTAGCTTCCTTTCTTTTAGAAACACGCTTCAATTAGTCTCGACGATATCTCTTACACCCTTAGCTAGGCTGTGACTCGAAACTCGAAAATATTTGTTGAAAGCCTCGGCAACTTCAGAAGTATTATTCATGGTTGGACTTTGAAACCTTCGATTGCAATTTCACTAATTACTTTCATTACTTTTAATTACGATGAATAATACGGTTGATGACCCTAAAAAAAAAAAACTCTTACCAAGTGCTGCGAATAGATACCAGGCTACCGTGGCAGATAAGGGCCACTTCCGCCTCTCGACTTCCGAGTTCAGACTTCCGACTTTTGATCATGATTCACGACATGTACTGTTATATTTATAAAGTTAGGAAAAGAGAGTTATATCAAGCAATTGAATTTTACTGGAAATTTTAACGCTGTGAATATATAATAGGGAAAGTTAGGCAAAATATGGTTCCAAAGGGGAGGAGGGAGAGAGGATGGTCCTTCCAATTTCAGTAATGAAATAATAACGGAAACTTTATTTGTGTTTTTGAATGTACAATTGTAAATCTCGCTACATATACATTAGCCAATTTACAAATGCTTCTCGTGATTGAATTATTCAAAAAGAAGAAGAAGAAGAAGAAGAAGAAGAAGAAGAAGAAGAAGAAGAAGAAGAAGAAGAAGAAGAAGAAGAAAAGAAAATCAAAATTGCATTAAGTCTGGGCTTTCCCAATTCCTATTTCTACAACAAAAGATGTAATATGTTGCTCCAGTGGCTATATTGATCGTTTTCTTGATTATATAAAGTTGCTGCTTTTTGTCAATTGCAATGTCATTCATCATGTCTAAGAACGTGGAGCATTCATCGGAGAAAACACCAAGAGAGCTCGTGGAGAGATTTAAAAATTTCACACATCTGTTATTTCTACTCATTTGATCAAGTTCAGATATTTTTCTTTTTTACGCACTGCATTGTTATTAAGGTTAGACTCGAAACCAACTGTTAATTCTTGAACATTTTGACATTTGGACTGGATTAGGAAAAGAAGATCTGGGCGATAATTTTCACCAGTTATTATTGAGGGATTCAGAAAACAATTAACACCGGCATAGAGTGAAGAGTGAACATTATTAAATTACAGGTTGAAGTGACTTGGCAATGAAGTTAGTGAATGAGTCGTGTCTCCAGGTAAAGCGATCAAGGTATTGTTGACAACCAGCGACAACATGAAGGAGCGATTCAGGATTAAGGCAAAAGGAGCAATCTGGACTTTGTGATAATCCCCAATAATAATAACCTTATAAAAAGCTGCACACAAAACTTCAGCAAAGAATTCATAAAAAGAAAACGTCAATATAAATACAAAATTCCGGCAAAATTCTTCGTAATTCAAAATTCTAAGAAATCACATGGAGTTATAAAAAATCAAGTCAAAAGTCTCAGTGGATGACATAAACGTCAATGCGCTGATTCAAATAATACCGGATACGTTTCTGATCCATGAGGCGAGATATAAATCTATTGCTGTTCATTTTCCGTATCAATTTCCCGATAAGAAGACGTAAACATTTAAAAGAAAGGAAACACATCAACAGTCCTAATAAATGGTTCCTTTAACAATTTCGACGTCAATATTAACATTCTTAATTTCACATGGCACTCTTCTTGTCCTAAAGCCTCCAAGACAAAACAACGCAGATCTCAAGAGTGCGAATGAGGTTCTGGGTCTGATCCATGAGATGGTTTTGGCATACTGCTCCCCTTTTTTGATGGCAATCAGCTGTGCTAAACGGCTATGATACATCAAGTACTCCTTCAGTCCCATTCCGCCAGTTGTGGTGAAGACCAAAGGTGTAAATGTTCCATGCTCGATTTCAAGAACTCTCCTTAAGTAGAGACGCTTTTCCTCGTTCTCATGGATACGATAAATTTGTTGTGGTTTTAGGTCCCTATACGATACAGCATTAGGGCAACAGACCCTCACATCGAAGAATGCTCCCAGAACCCACGTGCGTGGATATCTACCCTCGCATCCTGAGTTTTATTAGATCCTCTGTTCAAAATGTTCGCCGGAGATGTCTTGGAGGACTGGCTCGATCTCGACATCGCTGCACACCACACTCAGAAATTCAGCTTCGACATCTCCTAGCTCGTTGTAGCGTTTAGCAATAAAACCTCCTAGTTTGCAAATCATAGAGTGATCAACCGTAAAGGCCTCCCCACAAGCACATGTGGAGGGGATTTCTTCCACTGGTCAGTCGTAACGTAGTTTAACAGCATCACGGAACTCCCTCTTATTCAGGTTAAAGCCCAAATCCTGGAGAGGAGGCACTGTAAGCCATGCTGATGATCCCTTTTCTGCCACCAGATCTTCTAGCTGCTCGCTAAGTCTTTCTTAGTGCCATCTCCTTAATACGCTCTGCCCTGTGTTCGAGTTCCTTTAATTTTTTACTTCTTACCTCCTGTTGTGCTACTTTTAATTTGCGAGGGAATCTTCTGGTAACTGATGTGACTGGGATACAATTTGTTCAAGAAGGGGCTTTGTTTGTTGACAGGCGAAGCATATTCGTGCCAGTTTCTTCAAGGGAAGGGTTTCCCACGAGCATATGAGATATTGCATTCTCTAAGGACTCTAATAAATTAGAGCCATTAGCTTGTGGTTGAGATAGAGCAAATTCAGCTAACTAAGCTATGTCATTGATCCAATTGGTCACCTTGTTGCTAACATATTCGTCTAAATACTCCCTTGAACCTATTGTTGCCCCAAGGTGTTTCTGCCCTTGTACTGTTCATTTTTAATGGACGTGTCCTTGAAAGGTTCCCTGACACTTCTTCCTTTAATGGTTTTGCTAAATAACAGAGGGCAATGAAATGCTTTCCCACGGAACTCAACTGGTGACATTTTTGGGGCAGGATATTACACGGGTAAGGCACACGACTTGTTTTCTTGCTGTTAGATAAATGGTAAGCCATAGACCGAATGCAAATATGGCGGATCTCGCGGTCGGCCCGGGTCTAGTTGCGCGAAAGCGAGGCTAGGAGGCCTCGAGAGTCTTGTTTTGACTGCGCGTCTTAGCGATTCAGTCGATCATTATGGTTTCCTTCTAGTTGTTAGGTGCTTAAGAGCCATCAAAGAGGAGATTTAACTCCAGCAGAGACGCTAGTTGATTATCTTCGCTTTGCCAAGGTTCTTTACGAAGAAAGAAATGGATTCAAGCGATTCGGCGAGGCGAATGGAGGCACTTTACTACAGTTTACTATCAAGGAGTTAAAAGAACGAAAGTGTGCTCGCTCACGAAACTATTAGAATGAGTGAATAACTGAAAGATTCATGGTTCTGTTTCAAGTTTGCTTTGTCCGTTCTCTTGCCAAGGAAAGGTAAATATCCTCGAGAACGAGTGAATCCGCCGTCGCGACTTACCAATCTTTAGGCGCTGTCTGGGACACAACGACAGGCAACAAGGCCGAATGTTTTCACAGTCTTCACGATCCTGTGTTCAAGAGTTTGAGCAGTGCCATAAAAGAAGCAATTTTTGGGAAATTGCTGTTAGTTTATCTCGAAACCATTCGACAAGTTGCTAAAATAGATCACGCGCAAGGTCAAATACAATGCTTGAATACTTGCACGCTCTTTCTCTGCCAGCACCTTTTTCCTTCTTCTTACCTTCTTAGCGTGCAACGCTTCCTCTGTTAGTTTTTTCAATGCACTTTAGTCAAGGACTGTTCTTGAAATATGTCGCTTTCTTCTGGTTCTTACACAGATTCACAGGTCACGCTTGTAAGATTACCAGGCGGTTGTTATTGTTGTTGTTATATTTTAATGCAGCTGTTTTCAGCGTGAAATCTAAAAGATCTTACAGTCCACAGCGGATGCTCCCGTTCTCGAGAATGTTTACCTCTTGTTGGATAAATAAAAAAACATGAAAACATCTTGGAACAGCACCATCTGTTGTGAAAATCATTTCATTCAAACACTTTCGTGAGTCCTCTCATCTAAAGCAAGTGAAGCGAGCACACTTTCGCTGTAAAGTGCTTCCCATCGCCGCGCCGAATCGCATGAATCCTTAACTTTCTTTGTGAAAAGATCTCGAGAAAGTAAAGGCTATTCCAGCTAGAGTAAAATCTTCTTTTTGGTGGCTCTCAGGTATGCAACAACTCGGAGCAAAACATATCGATCGACATAATCTCTAAGACGCGCAGTCAAAACAAAACTCTTGAGGCCTCACTAGCCTCGCTTTCGCGCAACTAGACCCGGGCCCGCCGAGAGGTCCGCCATATTTGCATTCGGTGTATTGTAACTGTTTATCCTGTATCCCGTATTTAGTGAGCTTACTCTGGAGGTGAATATGGGGAACAGAATCGTCAAACGCTTAGCAAAGATTGATAAAGATTGCACCAGTTGAATGACCAAGCTCCGAATTCTTTCTTATAAATCCCACTAGTCGTGTTACAGCGGCTTGCGTAGAATAACCTTTACTGGTTCCCACAGAGGGGGGTAATTTGACTCTAGGCAGTTAACGAGTTGATTGTGGACAGCCTTCTTAAGAACGTTAGACACTAAGATAATAGGGATATGGGGCGATAATTATCCCCGCATATCGTCATGCTTGCCTGCCTTGAACAACAGTACCACCTTAGCTGTCTTCCAGTCACAAGAAACCCTTCCTGTGAGAAGAGACATACTGATGAGCCTTGTCAAGGAAAGGGTTATTTCTGCTGCACCGTTAGACACAGTTCTGTGCGAATGACCTCAATGATTGAAGGCTCATCTCTTTAAATTCCATTATATTGGAACTCGTCTTTGCCTGTGTCGTCATCATCATAATCAACATCGTCGTTAGAGCGATTTTCGCATGACCTTGAAATGAAAACAGGCGAACAAAACAGAAACAACAAACGAACGGAAATAGAGCGATTTGATTGGTTTATCCAACGGATGCAAACATGCGTGGCTTTTGGTGGGTTATTATGGTCAAGCGAACGCTCGGGTGAAAAAATATCATGCCTGAGAACTTTCTGGAAATCAACCGATACTTCGCTTTGACGTCATGCTGCAACATGAATGGTCAATCAGCAATACCTTCTCCATATTAGGGTTTTCTTTGGCGGGAAAACGAAGAGTCCATGTTTTGGTCTTTTCATCCATTGGCCGATAAAACAAATAACAAACACTTACCGAAACCATTTTTCAAGGTCATACGAAAATCGCTCTATCGTCAACTATATCCTCATCTTCTTCATTATTATCATTGATCATCTTCACCATTTATAATCATCATCATCATCATCACACTAATCACAATAAGTATCTTTTAGTATAAGTGTCGTGTTCGCCAGCTGTTTTTAATTACTGTTGGCTAATTATCAGATTACTATGTCATTGTCTTTTAGCGTGAATTTCTTTTAAAAATGGATGCAATATCAGTGATGGTCGGATTCTATCTGGGAACAAAAGCATCTGAACTTGTAAGTACAAACATTTATGGAGGTAATGCAAATTTTTCCTTCTAGTGTTAAACTTTTTTGTGTACAACTGACCGCAGTGAATGGCTTAAACATTTAATTCAAACAGAAAAGAAGACCTTCATATCTTCAAACAACCGATTAGATTGCTGAGGAATTGTTCACAAGCTGCGTTAACATCTTTGTATTATAGTCAGTACTGTTATTTGATACCATTATTGTAGCGTTTAGAATCGCGTAATTTCATCATTTTTGTGAAAAGAGCAGTAAAAGTCATTAAATTACAAGAAAGAAAATCTTCGTGTTACAATGCCCTCTGTTGTTGTAAAAACGAATAATTATATTGTCGTATGATTCTCTTACTGGGACAGTTTTTTAGACTTCCCCCATTTTCCTATGGTTGTCCCTTGGGATGTGTATTGTTATTCACATTTGCTTATAACCTGAACTGGTACAGAATGACTCTGCAACAGAAGATGATGACGAAGGTGATGACGATGATGACGAAGAAGTGGTCACTATTCTGCCGGAGGATAAATACCGCGTGGGTTCCTTGGAGAAGATGATCTCGGTCATGGCGGTGTTGGTTGAGGAATCGCGATGTGAAAGGTGTGTACAGTTACCTTAGCTGACTATTCTGTCGTTTCAGTAGGGTAGTGAAACTTCACCAGTTTCAGTGTTCGCCCTCTTACGCGGCATGAAAATAAACGGAATGAATGCACAAACCAGTTTATGGCTGTTTGAATTTTTAGAAACTGGTTTTAGCTTAGTGCTGACTAAGTGATTAATTTTCTTTGGTTTGCCAGACAACTTCATCTGTCAAAAAATGATTTAGCTGCACTTACTGGTGGAAAGGTGATTGTTGAGCGTCGTGTGTTTTGTCTACTTTACAGAATCTCTTTCGGTTTTTGGTTTTCACTCTTTAATATATACATGTAGCCAAGGCCAAAAGGGAAGCTCTCGAGGGATCTTGTAAGAGAAGGCTTCCTCAAGTAATTCAACTTTTGCCTTTAGCAGAACGTAAACTGAATTCTACCTTGTAAAAATGGACCTGAGCCCGCGATCAAATGAAAACTAAAAGCTGGTCAGCTGATAACTTTAAAAGATACGTCACCTCCATGAGTTGTATACCTGAGCCCCAGATACAGTTATGTGACAATGGTCAGCGGATACCTTTGTTTGACAGTTGTCAATTGACCATAACATGTCCAATAACAAGTTAAACATGAAAAGTATGCAGTATGTCTTACTTGGACTTCCAGCTAGCAAGTGTGCCCTTTCACATCCGCTAATATGAATGTGTAGACGTACGTACGAACGATTTTATAAGAACCAAAATTCTTGGAGGCATAGAGAACCAAATTTTCTTACCAATGGTGCTCCAGTGCGCCGGGGAGAGCTCCGCTATTAGTGTACTTGAATGATGAGTTAATTTTTACTTGCAGGGATTTCCATTCCTTTTCCAAGCCATTAAAGACAGCATCAACCTGCGCCACACAACGAACCTGATCTTCAGCCTGTGTCGATACAATGTCAAGCTCGCGGAAAATGTGAGTCAAAATTACTAATGTTTCGGATTCTTCCCACAATCAAGTAAAAAGGGACAGACTTAAAACGACTCTGCTACCGCTTATATCCACGGTCGTTTATTAGTAGGTTGCCTAAAATACGTGCAGTAGGTCCTCTCCGAGTAGCCCTGAGCCTCTGTTTCAAGATTAGGCTAAGTGCGAATGCAGTAATGTGAAAATGATTTTTCTTTTTATTCTCATGCAAATAATACTCATTTTCACAAGAAAGCTTTTGCTCTTTGCATCTTTTTGAAAATGAGAGTTATTGGAACTCGGTAATAACCTTTCCACGAGTGGTTTCGGCTCCACGAAATACTGTACCGATTGCAGAACATTGCGGAGGAGCCTCCAAGAATGTGAGCACAGATGCAGAAAGGACAGTAGCTCCCACTGAGCTTCAAAGCACTCAACATTGCACCAGAAAAACTGTGAATTAAAAATTTATCGTAAAGACGTTTAGATAAAAAAGGCAATGGTGCAGAAATGTGCTTTGCAGTTGCTTAAATTAGAGGTGGTTAATAATACAGTTCTTTCCATGTGATATACTTCTTTCAACGAATGTCTTTCGTAGAAAAGGGAAAAAAACGTAAATCTTGCTATATTTGTAATCCTTATTCAGGTATTTTGTCACTAGAATCTTGTCTTGGAAATCACAAACCTCTTCTTAAGAGAGCTTTAGCTTAACGTGAGTGTTTGTTTCAGATAATTTCCCTGTTGATGTCCTCGGTTCAGAAATTGCCACCAGAGGTAAGGAAAATGTTGCTTTTAGACTTTTGATGCATTTTAATGCAATTTGAAGGAGTGAAAAGCTAAGAGCGTCACCAGTACCAGTGGTCAGTGTTTGGCCTGAAGGCCGGTGTGCGCAGTAGTTCTCTACATCGTTCTCAAAACAGAAATTTTTAGGAGAAATAAGAGACTGTCTATTGTTTGATACCTTGACTGTGTGTGGTAACAAGTACGTGTATCAAGTTAAGCTTAAGGAATCCATGTTTATAAAATGAGAGAAACCCGACCCCAACCAGCAGGTGAAATACATAAATGTGACTCTCTCCCTGTAAGTCCCTTACTAACGTCACTAATTTAAAGTTTTAAGTGCACATAATATTGTCAATGCATTGTAACGAACTTAAAAACGTCGCGCGCGATTTAAATTCTACGGTGATGTCACAATATGTAACACTGAAGATGACGGATGTACCGTCAAAACGTGTCTAGTAAATTAAAGAAAGTTTTGTTTATGCGGCTGTCTTGTAATGATGATGATGATGACGACGATGATGATGACGACGATGATGATGATGACGACGACGACGACGACGACGACGACGACGATCATCATCATCATCATCATTACTTTGGTGTCAACGTAACAATCACATGTTTGCTTACACTTATTTATTGCCCCCTGCAGCAGTCGCATTCTTTCTTCAAGCTGTTGTCAATGTTGACAGAGATGCAGGGGGGTCCACCTGGAATGCCATCGTTTACTAACCTGACACTTGCTCGCATTTGGGAGGTAAGAGTTGTTGCAATTATTTACCAATTCTGTTAAAAAGTCTCGCTCACTTGTTTCTATTTTATCATAACACTTCTACATTTATTAGCACTTTCCTTTCCTTTCCTCGAAAAGTAGCCGGGGAAAATCCGCGTCCCCGGTCCGCGGCCCATACTGTCACCCCTGTTAGGTATTGTAGGTCCCCAAAGAAAATAGGCCTTAGCAGCTTCACCGATATGATACTCACAGTATCACCAACAGCACCATAGGAGTGTTTTACTACGTACTTTTCATTTGTATGATCACAATAACACAGATGAATGAAAGGTGACGGCTATCATGATTGCTCATCTCTTACTAGTCCCAAAATCGTTTGCTGAACACGTAGATGCTTAATATACTGAAACGATTATTTTCATGCTTTGGAAGCACGGTAAGAGTAGATAGGGACCTTAAGCAACGACGACGGCGACGTCAACGAGAACTTCATAGAAGCAATAGGTTTAGATTGGCCAAAAAAAAGAAACAAATCTGCCCGTGCATCACGCTTTTTTGCACATTTCTTTGCCGTCACTGCACGACTACGACGTGAAATTCCACGTTTTATGGAGGACGTGAACACAAAACGACGACTTTCTTTTTCTTTACCTGAACTTCGATACGGTCTTTTAGAATTAAACTCCAGAAAAAAAAAAATTGCTGACATTTGACGAATTGAACGAGATGGAATAATCACGATAAAATGTGAGGAGCGCGACGTAACTTTTTAAGTATCGTTTTCGTAGTCATCGCCTTCGTTGTTGCATGAGCTCCTTAATAATACGCGTAGAGAGCGCAAAGTCGAAATATTTCAACGTGCAAACTTTGTGCCCTGTTTTCTCATTTTTGAAATCAGTATAATGTTCGTGCCTGTTTTCTCTGTCGCAGGCTGCTGAGTACAATGCTGCTCTGTGTATTGACTGGTTGACTTGTATGGCGCCTAAAAACAGAATGGTAGATTTTTATTCTCATTTTGCCGCTGTTTTAAATGAGGCATCTAAAACAACTTCCCTCGGCGTCGGTTTTTTTGTTTGTTTTTCATTACTTCTTTTTTGATTGGCTAAAAACTCTTGCGCTAGTTTTGCAACTGCGGTGGCTTAATTTTATTCAATATGTCCTTGGGGGCTGGTCAATAAAATTGTGGGGGTAGGTTAAGTTGGGAAGCCCTGATTGGTGGAGGGGGCTATTAATATTTTTGGAAGCCCCGTAGGGTGTGATAAAGTATGTGTGAATTTAAAGGGGTGGTAAGTGGATTTCGTTCACTACGTCGGTGGTGGAGAGGAGTGGGCAGGGGAGTTAAGGAAAAAAATTAGAATTTTGTCCCTGTTTTGTCTCCCCCTTATTTTTATTAAAGAATTTAATACCCTCTAATCTTGAATTAATCGCGTTCGTTAGTCATGCGTTTAGCGGCGTTCTCATGCATTTGCTAGACTTTTAATTGGTATCGTGTAACTGCCTAATATATATTTATATATTATTGCTTTGGTTACTTTACTTTCGAACACATTAAGGCCTCTTAGAAGTAGCGAGTGACTGATAATAATGAATTGATTGATATCTACATTCCTCGCTATGTAGGCTCATCAGTGGGTTCTGGACAACATGGATAAATGGGTTGAGAAGTACTTAATAGCAGACAACAGCATTAGAATCAGAAATGGTAGGTGATCTTAGTCTTGGATATCTTGTAGATACAACTATGCAAAGAGGTAACCGTGTTCCGATATCTTTGTTCATTGCGACTCACTCAGTAAATGCGCAAATATGGTAGGTATTGCCCCCCAAATAATCAGTAGAGCTACCTGAAGACCTGAACATTGCTTGTGGATTTTGTTTTTTGTATTCCCTCAGCCTCAGCGTATTTGCTTGTGAGTCTTGTTCCCAACAATCACTTCAGACAGGGATTCAGGTTAGTGCCTGTGTCAGATTCCTTCCTTTGATGTACATTCCATTCCATTTCGTTGGGCTCATGTTTACTTCCTCCAAAGAACGCGAAATTAGGAAATTTCACCTCGTACTCTTGCAGTGACGATAAATAAACGCACTTAAAAATGGGGTGTACGTGCAGAGTTGTTGTTTTGTGTATTAAACCTATAGTTTGTTGTTGTTATTATTATTTTGACGTTCTCGTTGCTGTCACTGTTGTGGTTGCTTAGGCTCCCTACTTTAATAACTATCAGTGTCAGTTTTATCCAAGTTTCTCATTTTGCTGGTCAGTAGTAGCTGAGTGAAATTTAAAGGGAAAAATTGTCGTTTACTCGTAATAAATCTAAGGATACCTGTCCTTAATCGGTCATTAAAGCCAAGCTTTCTTCCTGTAAGTACAATCACAGATTGCTGGTGTCATTTTAGGGAATTCAGGCAAAGGCGTTTTTGAGTGACGCACGACAACCGGAAGTGGACTCTTTACATTCCTGTGCAGTGACTTTGCCCAAATTTTCAGTTAAATCGTCTCTTCAAGTGTAAAGAAACCAAGCAATACAAATTGTATAGGATCAAGGCATATTAAAGGGGAAAAAATCCCCACTTCCGGTTGACGTGTCTCTCTCAAAAGTGTCTTTGCTTAAGCTCGCTTTTAACTACAACTCGCTTCTTTAGATACGAGATAGAGAAAGAAAACTGGGTCGATTTTAACCTTCGCAAAGAATTCTGGGACTGTTGCTAGGGACAGAAAAAAAGTATGATCAATAGCTGACCGGCGTGTCCCTAGTAACCATCCCAGAAACAATTGCGGGACACATTTCGACTCCTTTCCCTTTCCGTTTCTAAAGTAGCGAATGTAACCGCTGGTTGTCCTTTTTTTTCCCCTCAGGTCAAGAAGCTTTTCTGCGCCTCACAAAGAACTGATGGTAACTGGAGCAGCTCTTTTCATTTAACCCTCAAGGCAATGTTACACCGGGGGATCTGCATCGACTATTCCAGTGCAACACAACGTTGAACGCTGTTACAATATTGTTTCGAACTGTAACAACATTGTTTCGGCATTGTTGCCCTAAAAATCGTCGTTGCAAATCGTCTCGTGTAACATCACCTTGGCACTTTTGAGAATCTTATGGTGAGGTTACCTGTCACTCCAACTTTAAGATCGGTGAACGAAATCTTATGGTAGTACCCTTAAACTGAAACCTCTTTTGCAGAACTTTTTCATATTGCCATTTGATTTCTTAGGATTTTAGGAAAAGGAAATTTGAATTTCGGGGATGGGGTGGGAGGGGTTGTCTCTGCTCAGCTAGAGATTTACATTCTGGTGCTCTCCTGACATTTGGGGTACGGCGTAGTATTAAAACTAACAGAACGTTAATTCTTCAGCGCCACAGTTAATACCACTTCGCATCTGTCATTGGTGTAATTACGATGGTAAAGCCATCGAGTGCGAAAATCTTGGAAGCAATGTCCATGCCGTCCATACATTGAAACATTGAAGAGTCTTATCTCTTGTATTTCAGCTAAGCAAGGATGCTCTTTCCATACTTCACGAGGTACGGTGCAAAACGTTTCTGGTAGAATGTGTTTTCGTTATTGTTCTGTTACACTTTTGTCGGTTAATTATCAGTTTATTGATTGTTGTTTTGTATTTTTGAACAGATTTTCAAAACGCTGCTAACGTTGCTTGGAAGGGCAAGAAAATACTGCGGTATGTGGATTACGGACGGAATTTAAATTGCTTTGAGTTTTTGGCCCACTATTGTCTTGGTCTGAAAGTGTTAGCTAAAACAACTGGAAATCATTTAGATCGCTGTCGACTACTATTTTTACAACAACAATAAAATTGTGGGAATTGCTTGTCTTTTCCGTATCCCTAGTGTGTTAAATTCGATCAGTGTCTATAGAGTTGTGTTTGTAGGGAGTTGATTATAACACGTTGGCCAGTCATACCACTTTTCGAGTTTTAGATAGAAAGGAACTTGAGCGTACTGCCTTTTGTTGGATGGAAGTCGAAAAAAACAAGCTCAAAATCTTTCAGCCATGGGAGATTACTTAAGACTAACAGCTCGTTTATTCATGTAAATTAACGATTTTATTGTGGCAGCTATCTTTGTTTCTTTGTCGTTTGTGCGGCAACAGTTAAGAAAATGACTAATTTTACCAAAAAGACAAGCTGGTGTTAATTCACCTTTTTCACATAAACCATACATACATACCGTTGTCATCGATTTTTCTTGGGACGACTGTAATACCCAGGAGAAATTGGAAACAGTGGTTTTGCAAAATTTTGGGAGTGCATTATGGGCTGTATGAAAATAGTGAATGTTGGATTAGGGGAGGGGTGGTTGGCAGTTTGCCAGAATTATATACTGATTCATTTTGTTTTTCTCTACCCACCTACCCCTCCGCCAACCCAACATTTTGCGCAAAGTGAGAGTTAGTCTTGGATTAGGAGAGGGGTAGTGGGGGAGTTTGCCAGAACCTTATACCGATGAATTTTTTATCTACCTACCCCTCCCCTAACCAATGTTTTGTCCCAAGGGAGAAGCTGGTATTTATGTTAGATTAGATGAGAGGCAAGTGGGCAGTTTGTCAGAATGTTAGACTGATTCATTTTTTTTCTCTCACTCTCTCTGTTGTAGATCGTAATATCCATGGTACAACAAAGCTTGTCAGTTATTTTGCTGTGTTGAACTACTGCCTGCTTTCGCGCACTGAAAAAGAAATGGTATGCTGACTGTTGCTATTTATTTTAAACAGTTTTGCTATCATTACAAAAATAATATTTTTATATACCCCTTTGCATAAACACCATTAAATCGTGGGTTACAATTTTAGGTACATTCACTGATTTTATAAAGGGAAACTATAATAAGCCTTTAAGCACGACCGAAAGGTGTGCCTTAAGGTTATTTTGTAGGGGAGAAGCGATGACCGAGCGCTGCAGAGCTGGTTTTCTTGCGACCGTATAGTTCAAGGCTCTCACAGTTTTCTGATTTGTCAACGGATATCTTCTCGCTATTCTCCATACATTTAAACTTAAAGCACCAGCAAACAGTGCGACATGTGATATGATGATATGCCCATCTTGCCCGCCCACGCAATCAATCACAACCACAGGTTTAGCTTCATCTTACTGGCTTACTGGATAATAGGGACATTACGATCCGACAACGACGGATGGCAAAGAAATTTACAAAAACAAGCCTGATGCACGTGTAGAGTTGTTGTTTTGCTTATTAAACCTATTGCTTTTTTGACGTTACCGTCGCCGACGCCGTCGTCGTCGCCGTTGTATTTTCTAAAGATCCCTAACAAAGACGGTGTGGTTATCACAGACAGGAAAACTTTACAAATGAGAATGTCAATGCAAACACGCGATTAAGGCTGCGAAGTGCCATGCAAGTCACATAACAGAATCTTTACTACAGGTTTCTAGTAAGATCTAATAAGGGCACGTGGTTAGCAAAACGTTTCGCGCTGGAAGCGCGAGCGAACTGCCAACATCAGTACTACGAATTTTGGCACAATGGCAAGAGAAAGATAGGGAAAGAGAGAGGAAGGGGCGAAGGTTGACCTTGGCGAAGTTTTCATGAGTCAGCTATGAGCAATAGAAACGTGTAATTCATGTATTAATAGAATAAAGTAATTACATTGGATGAACGTTCATTTTAGTTTGAACTTGATTCCTTGTTACTGTTGTCTTTAGTTCACGCCTTATTGTGCAGAGTTATGGCGTTTGTTTCACCCGCTCATGTCAGAGCCAAACATCGCTGTACATCCAAACAAACAGGTTAGTAATTCCATAATGCGATTAAGCTGCTGCGACACAGTTTGTAGGTATGGAGGCTTAGGCACTTTCTGGGTTCATTTGGGAAAAGAGTGGAAGTACTTATATGCTACTGGTTGCCTTACCCATTTATCAGCCAATCACAAACAACGTTTGTGTACCCTAGGGATTAGACTTGCTACAAAGCGAGCTTCAATGCATGAGGTTGCGCTGCGACCGAGCGAGCGACGAAGTCTCGAGGTCGACTTGTTTCGCGTGAATGAATCTGAATCATATTATAAGTTAAAAAAATGATTGACATATGCTGTGTCGGAAGCGACGTGAAATATCACACACCGTCCTATTGGTCAACTGTCATGACGTCACCGGTAGGGTTTTCGACCGGTGTATTTCGCGGCAAACAGGTATTTCCAACCAGGAAACAAGGACTTTTAGATAGTCTACCAAGGGATCTCAGAAGCCGTTGTATCAAAGCTTGTGCCAATTCTCCATGTACATTTACGAGTGTTGAATTGTTTTCTTTCTGTTCTAGCAAATTGCGGTATTAACAAAACCGTAACGGTCCCTTAATCTTCTCTTTATTATTTGTTTTAAGTAAAATTTGTTATTATTCAGTTTAGCAATCACACTAAAAATTTACTATATGAAGGCTATTTCTTGTCAGGCTGTCATTTTAAAGAAAAGGAGTAGAAAACTAAGTTGTACAAGTTGAATGTTTATACTTGCTAAACACGCGACGATATCTCAGTAAACCTACTGTTTCTGCTTACTGGTGTGGCTAATTTTTTCCCAAATAGATCACCTCTGCTTAATGCCCACGAATAGCCATTTGAAGTTGTGGGTTAAATTGTAAGGCATTATTATTTTTCTTTTTTTAGGCCCTGTTGATCTTTTGGTTTCACGCTTGCATTGGCTGTGAGGAAAATATCGACTTTATTACGGAAAATAACCACGTTGCCACCAACATTCCGCTCAACTACATTCTGTGAGTTGCCCTCTTAATTAATTCTGTGTATCCATTGTTCAAGTGCTTTGTTTATGTTACTCGTGTTGGGTCCTTCAAAATTCCTAGTCATAGTTTGTCTAGCAAAACCTGCCGGCACATAATAATGGCGTGGAGAGGTTTAAAACAACTTTCAGCACAAAACTTTTTTCATGTCGATTTTTTTTTCTTGCTTTGCGGATCAACGGGTCTTTACAATGTAGATGGAATTTGCTTTCTTTAAGTTGTTACCGACTTTTTAACCTGTTCATTTGAAACATGGAAAAATTAATTGAATTCAGATATCCAAGAGTTACAAGTGTGGTCCTGTGTATTGCGACTGGATCAGTTTGGTCCAACCGAAATAGTACTCTCCTACTGTGTAGACGGAAAATTCATGTTTGCGATCAATTGGTTTGCGTTTATCGTTAGTAAAGTTTTATGAACTAGTCGATTTGTGGACTTTTACTTTGGTTGCATTTGTGTTGTTATACGTTTTCCATTAATTTGACCCTTGTTTTCGCTCATGCAACCCTTTAACTGAATCTGCATTCATCTCAACACCACCATTACATTCTAACTATTTTGTTCACTGTGTTTTATTTTTTCAGCTCTAGTGACGAACCTGAAGTACTGACGTTTAACAGGAATGTTCTACCTGCTTATTATGGTCTACTGCGGTTGTGCTGTGAGCACTCTCCTTCGTTCACACGCCAGCTCTCCACTCATTCCACCATGAAGTGGGCTTTTGAGAATCTCACCACTCGCATGAACCAGTACCCACAGGTATTGATATCGTTAGAAGAAATTTGATGCCGGGTTAGGGGGGGGCGGGGGGAATGGGGAAGCCATATCACCCATATGAAAGGGGAGGGGATGCTCGTCGTCTCGCTTAGGGGAGTAAATTTCGGATTTTGGTCTCACTTCCTCAGTTCTGTAGGGCGCACTGGACAAAACGCCATTATATTTAGACATAAGGGGCCACGCCCAGATTGGCCTCCTTTCTGGTTTTACTTCAAACTTTTCTACGAGCATCCTTGCCCCTTTTATATCGGAGTCTCCCTCCCCCCCACCCCCGCCCCTGTGATTTGATGTTGATCATTCTTGGGACCTAAAGGGTGGACCATTTCTTTCCCAAAATTCAAAACAAATTCAAATTTCATTTTGTAAAACGCTGAGAAACAAACACAACCATGCAAAAGTAATGCCAAAACTACCAAAGAGGTTTCGTTCGGATGGTCTCACTCGTGGATTTCATCCACAGACTCAGAGTTAAATGTGAGAAGTTAGCTTTAAGTGTGAAAAGTTAGAAGTTATTAGAAGTAATAAGTCATATTTTTTTCTTTTTTTACAACATAGTAAAAAAACGCCATATGTGAAAGTACTGATAAAGAGGTTTCATTTGAATGGTCGCACATAGGACTTCTTCCCGCAGCCTCATAAGTTAGAACTACATACTAACTAAATACTGCCATGTCGGTGTCGGTGTCCTTACTCCAAAAAGGAGACGTTTATTTCGTCTGAGTTGATTTACGTTGAGTTCCGATTGCGAGCCTTTGCGCTGTTGTTAGAAACTTAATTACTCACGCTCTTTATATCTTAACTACGCGTTCAACCCCAAGAATTACTAATCAAGCAAAATTTCCAAGCTCCTGCATTTGATAGTGGAGATAACGTGAGTTCCAATGGCAAAAAGTGGGTAAAACCCTAGACTGTGAGTAAGCTCTGTTTTGAAATCGTGACCGCGTCGTAGGTTACGCGGGAGTTTTCCTCTAGCAACCGCAAGGTCACGCGCGAGCAAGCTGCGAAAGCGATTTTCAAATAAAGAGCTGGCTTACAGGCTAGTCAGCCAAACGAGGGCTGTACATTAATCAAACGTTGCCACATTATTTCAGGACTTCTCGGTCCATATTTTCCTCGTCGACACACTAAGGTGATCGTGAGCAGTAAGAGCGTATCACGGCCAGCTGTACCTGAACATAACATGTTCCTACATCCTTCGTTCCTCGATTCACCAAAGGTAACGATCTTGAAATATTATTTGTTTTGCGTTCAATGAAATTGCATTGGGACAACTTTGATTTGTCTATAATTGCTGAAGGCAGGCTCTGGATGTCTTGATTTTTTCCATTCCTTGTTGGGAAGGACGTGCTTTATGTCCCATAGATGACCGCTACTTCGAGCTTGTGTTATGTTAGGGCTGGTTTTCACTACCGATGGAGTCGTAATCGGAGGAGAAAAAGCTCGACGGAATCAGAATCGGAAGAATCAGGGCGTTTCCGTTTTCATCCGACTTCCCTTATGTCTCCGTCCCTTATGATCTGGTGAAAACCAGATTGTCGAGTCGGAGGCAGACGCGGAAGGATAAACCAATCACATTGTTGATATTTCCACGCTTGATTGGCTTAGTTCTTCTGCTTTTCCTTGCGACCCCGACGAGCTTCTTTGTGCCTCGGACGGGTGCAATGACCTGTGACGTGGTACAAAAGATTGGAAAGACACTTAGCAATACCCAGACTACATCACAAAAGCAAACTAACAATGGTTTCCGCAACACCAACAAACACCCCGTATTATAGCGAATAATCCAAGAATGGTCCACGGTTCCAACTCGTCTTTATTACAGTTATAACGAATTACGATTACGGTTGCTAAAAGCGAAACAAAAAATACAAATTACTAAGGAATACAAATTACAGCTATGAAACGACGAAAATACAGGAAACGGAAGAAACTAAGCGAAAATACTTACAAACGTTGTGTGACTAGAAAGTTGAACGGAAAAAAGGTACGATGGCTAATAAGACTGGACGAAAAAAACTGCAATGATGTTGCCGTGAACGCTAAAGCGAAATGAATTAGAATAAACGATGAAACTTACAAAATGATCTAAGAACAAAGAAAGTTAGGCAGAGAAATCTAACAGAATATGAATAGCGATAACTGAAAAGAATGTGAAAGGAATGTGCAGCTATACAAAGAACTAAACGCTAAACATATTGACGTGGAATGCGGCCGTAACACCCCGGAATCCCTACTATACTACCAGTAGGGTTTCTTAAACTTGCTATCTTCTATTTGAATCATTTGCTTCAATACCCCTGAAAAGCCCAATGGGGTTAAGGTAATTATCATTTATTTGTCATCAGTGTCATAAATTATTGAACTTGGTGGAGCAAAATATCTTGTCTGTTAATCTGCGATAATTGATCCCTTCGTCTCTGACAAGTCAAGATGCTTTCCTCAATCTCGCACAATAATAGACCCTTCCGGGGGTTTTTCTACCTTTTACATGGACCAGTTGACGAAACTCCTTCGACACCGCTACAAAAAGTGTCTTACAAACTAGTAGAGTTGCCGAGTTTGAAAGTTATTTGTTGACGTGTAACGAAGACGAACTTGGTGGAGCAGAACATCTTGATTTGATTATGTCTCTTGATCTGCGATAATTGATCTCTTCGACTCTGACAAATCAAGATGCTTTCCTCAACGTCGCGCAATAATAGACTCTTCCACGGGCTTTCAACTTTTGAAGTCGCGAATTTTTATAGACGTTTGTATGGTGTAGGGTAAGTTTGTGTTCCCCACCAGACAAATCTCTGTAACAATTCGCGGCTCCTGCAAAGGTATAACTTCGCTCGCTACAAATGTATCACTTTCACACTTGGTAAGTTCACTAATTTCAAGCGAGAAATGCCCTTTTTTTATTGGTTGTATGTTGTGTTAACAGGGAGTCGAGGAGTCCTACGACGCAGCTGTAACTGAATATTTTCAACCTTATCATTCGTTTGTGGATAAACTTCTTCGGTTTGGATTCAATCAGGATAAAGTACCCGATCATGTTATAGCTTGTAGTAAGTGCTGTAAATAATTGTGCTGTTCTTACTACATGCCATCGAGAGCCATAATGGGATTATGGCTCTTGATGCCATGGCCCGTAGTTAGCACCGTAAATAATTAAGCCAATTCCCAGTTGCGCCAATCCTCTGTTTCATTGCGAGGCTAAGTGCGGAGCTCTTGATATGAAAAAGATTCTTTATTCTCGTGCAAATAAAAACTCATTTTCAGAAGAAAGGTTTTACACTTATCCTCGTATGCTTTTCCAGCAAGAAGCAGATACATATCTTATTGTAATTCTTTCAAAATATTTTCCGCTTCTCTTTGGCCTAAATCACCCGTCAAGTTTTTCATAGCCAACTGGCGCTAACGAAATTTGAAAAATTATGCAGGTCTCGGAGGGAGTTTTGCGACGAAACCGATGACTCTTTCTCGATCTCCAAAATTATTATTAACAGTTGTTCGCTGATAGCTTTTACATTGGATGGATAACCCTTAATCCCATTGATTTCTTCTATTCGCATAAATTAGAAGCTAATAACGTCGCCTCAAACTATACGGTGGATAATTTTAAAGTTAAAAGGTTATTCTGATTTTTAAAAATCCGTGCTTTTTTAAATTATCATTGTAGATTGGATTCCCTTTTTTACCAATGTATTCACTTCCGTGTTTACATCTCTCAATTTTTTAAATCTATAGAATTTTTAAGAACCTTTTATTATAATCACTATTTGTAAATAGGCTTTTTATCATGATTGTTGTAATTTTATTATTATCAATTTTGTTTTTAGAGGGCCACTAGGGAGGGAGAATACTTGTTTAGAATTTTTAAGATCCTTTATTATAATTACTATTTGTTAATAGGCTTTTTATCACGACTGTTTTAATTTATTATTATCAATTTTGTTTTTAGAGGGCCACTAGGGAGAATACTTTTTATATTTATGTTGTAAAATCTTCTTTATCACACCCGGGTTTAGGTCCCATTGTGGGCGCAACTGTCCCAGCCCATCTCAGTTCAGTACTCTTTTTTAAAACATGTCATATTGCGTTCGTGTTTTAGGCTGCCTTCTTGCGGTGGAAGCTATTTCGCTTCACTTCACTTACTTTAGCAAGCTCTGGATGGAAGTGTACCAGAAGGCTGGTGAGGTAAGTCGTGTCTTTTGTTCTAAATGAATGGTTACTTGGCAGGAATGGCGTTAATTGGCGGGCATGTCAAAAGCTGGGATGAACTTTTGGTTCAATTATCCATAAGTAGCCACGTGTTCATGCTCATATTAGCAGCGAGAAATCATCGGCCCGGGACCCCGTCCCTTCTTTTACAGCCCTGCTGCTTACTTTAAGTTCTATTTTCCATTGTTTCCATTGTTTCGATTGTGAAAGTAGCCACGGGGTCATGCTCATATTAGCAGGGAGAAATTTTCGGCCCGGGTCCCCGGCCCTTAATTGACAGCCCTGCTGCTTACTTTTGGTTCTATTTTCCATTGTTTCCATTGTGAAAGTAGCCACGGGGTCATGCTCATATTAGCAGGGAGAAATTTTCGGCCCGGGTCTCCGGCCCTTAATTGACAGCCCTGCTGCTTACTTTTGGTTCTATTTTCCATTGTTTCCGTTGTGAAAGTAGCCACGGGGTCATGCTCATATTAGAAAAGGGAGAAATCATCGGCCCCGGACCCCGGCCGTTAAATGAGAGCCCTGCTGCTTACTTTGGTTCTATTTTCCTGTGTTTCTTATGAAAGTAGCCAGGAGGTCATGTTCATATAAGCTGCGGGAAATACCCGGCCCCCGACCCTTAATGACAGCCGTGCAGTGCTTACAGGTGCAACTTTTTCTTTGCAGAATACAAAATACAGCAGTTGTATAAAGCAGCTGTGTCAGCAGCCGGAATTCTTAGAGGTAAGATGAACGAATGATCAGTACGTGAAGTGACGTTTGAGAAGTGACCTTTGCAAGTTTAGTTCGCTAGAACCAGCTGCGTTACAGGATCGAAAACACCTTTCATGCTTCAGTGAACCTCAGCGGAAACATTTTTTATCTTGCAATGGAGTTCCCCAACCCAGTTTTCTCCTTTAAAGTTGTCATTGCAAGTTTTGAGTACGATCTTGCAATCCCTATAATTTGGACGACGAGGGAGAGGGGCGTAAATCACGTGACATCCTATGATAAGGTCCAGTACCTCGAATCTTTTTGCAACTCTCATATGCAACTGGATGTAGCATATGAGGGAACAGTCAGTCTTTTACCTTTACAATAGAGCTTTTTCATTCACTTGGCCAAGAAAAAGGTCCCACTCCCACTGGCTTTGTTTGTACACCAATATGCCGGACGTGTGGTCACGGGAAAAAGGACTTATATACACATGTTAATTTACAAATTTTGCCCGCGCCGACCTCTATGTCACGCAGAGCATTTTGCTCAACTACTCAAACTGTTGACTTGGAGTTTTGCTTGACAATTATTTTGACGTCCAGTTTTGAAGAAGGGTTGTTAAGGAGAACTTGCCTGTAAAACTGTACACTTTTCATAGAGTTTACATATACTTGACGTAAACTGCAAAGAGAGCGACAGTCCTTCGCAAAGCGCTTTGACACTGCCGTAAGTTTTCGCGTTCATCCAATACAAAACGAGAAAAGACATTTCTGTGAAAAGTCTATTGTAAATCGTTTTAAGTCTCTCAGAGCCTTTGTTAATATAACCTGATAAACAGATTGTCCAGTGTTCTTGTTGTACGATTGAGTCCCCTTGTCTATTCAGTACATAGAACTGATCTTACTAGATGAACGGGAAAGTCTGAATGTGCGGGATATCTACACGTTCCTTTGCTGTTTCTTTCCGAGGGTAAGCATAATGCATTTTCACTTTAGCATCAGGAATAGGTTGCTCCACCCTGTTACCTGCTTTCGTTTATCATGATTAATTGATCAACGAAAATGAATTTTAGTTAATGAGCAACACTTGTTTGTCCTATGTTCAGTGATTTTCACGTGCAACCTTTACGAACTCTTCATTGTTTATTTGACCAATCACATGGCACTCTTAACTTGCATTCCCATGTGCTTCGTCACTCTGTTTTTTCTTCACGGCCAAGCACAATGTTTTGAAGTTTCTTTTCAAATTCCCTCCCATCCCACCCTTCACTTTGTTTTATTTTATTTTAGTGGACATAGGACTTGCGAAGCCTTAATTAAGTGCCATGTTGTCAAGTAGTAATCATTTTATGTATATAACGTATTAATTAGTTAAAGACAGTATTATTGTAAGCAACTTATCTATAGTCATAATCAATTTCTGCGTCGACACATTGATGTCCCTTTCAGTTAAGAGTTTCAACTCGAGGCAATGATATGACATCTATTTAGTTACTTCTTACAATTTTTCTCTGAAGTCAGTAGTGTATTTTCAATAAAAATTGGGAATGGGGATGAAGTGCTCCTCGCGTCACACTTTTCAGACTTTTGCCCCCATAGACTCGACATTTTGTACTCCTGGGATGTACATATAGGTTAGTGGGGGCCTCAGGGAGGCCCACGATTGGTCACAGCCGACCCTGAGGGGAGGACCAACTCCCTCCCCTATATCGGTCTGTGCATATTTACCCAAGAACGGTCACAGTCGGCCCTGGGAGGAGGCCCAACTCCCTTCTCGATGCCGTCGGTGTACCACCCTGGTGGTAGGTTTTCTTTAGCTCACAAAAATCCAGGAGTACATAGGGCTGACCTTTTAAGTTTCAGTGGAGCACTTTGTCACCCACTTCCTCTTTTTGAGCCACACCAAGTTGCTGTTCAGTATAATAATTTTGGGTCCCCAAACATGAGGAAGTTTATTAACTGAAGAGTAGTCAGTTCAGGTTGCAGTTTTCAAACCTTTTGTTCTCCTTCCTTTTGCCTCCCTCACAGGTGTCTAAGCAGGTGTTGGTAAATCAGTGGACTAACTTAGTCAAGACACTTGTAACGACAGTAATTGCCGACAGACCTGCAGCGGAGAAGGCGAGTGACGCGGATCTGTGTGTTATAGCCAAGAGACTTACTGCGGTAAGTTGTTCGGATAGATTGGTTTTAACCTGAAACTTCAGTGCCTAAATGCTCTCAATCTGGCCTCTTAATCTGGATAGCGCTATTGGCCTGCCTCGTAGATCAGTCGGTTAGAGCGCTGGTACATCTACTTCTGTGCACTACTTATCCCTTACTCAGTACTTAAATTGCTTTTATGGCTGTGTCTATGATTGAAACTCAATGTAATAATAATAATAGTAATAAAAGTTCCGTTATTTAGCCTCGGCACTATTTATAGCGCTAATGCTAGTGGGGCCGAGCAAATGCCTTAAACAAATAATCCAAAATAAAACTTAGCAGGGTTAAGAATCCCAACTGGCCGGAGGCAAACCAGCTGGCTAATTACAAACGCGGTCGAGGATTTGAACTCGGGACTACCGTGAACAAATCCAGTTAGCGGTTGGAGCGGGACTTGAACTCGGTGCCTCCGAATTGCAAGTCCAGCGCTCTAACCACTCGGCCACGCTGCCTTCCATACTTCAGCGTGCTCTGTCAAACAAAGCCCAATGAGCAGTACTTTCGCACAACAGGAGGTGTTTTTCAGTATTACTATAGAGACGTTCCTAACAGCAATAAAATTTCGCAGGAACTCCGAGCAATGTCTCTACTGTTCTCTGTTCGGGAGCCGCAGAAGTCCGACATCAGCCCACTACTACAGCCGAGTCTTGATGCACTTCTGTCAGTCTGTCGCAGGTATCAAAACAAAAAACAAGAAAATGCAAAGGCCACGCGCGCTGCGAGCGAGACTGAGCAACAGCAGAAAAACGAAGAGTCCGAGGACAAGAAGACAGGTGGAGAGGCGGAGCCGGTGAAAAAGCGAAGGAGAACGTTAGAAGGCGAAGAACAAACAAGTTCTAAAGGAGCATCCGCATCGTCTGATGTGCCAGGACCTAGCAAGGATGATGACAACGTTGCTGGTCGGAAAAGGGAGAAAGTCCAGAGTAGCTCCCAAAAACAATCCCCAAAGAGTGGATCAATTTGGGGCTCAAGGCCGCCAACTGATTGTGTGGACTCGCTAGTTAAAGCTATTCAAAGCGCTATCACCAAAATCCCTGTATAGGTAACAAACATGAGAGGAACAGTCTGGCATTCATTGAAGTACTGTTGTAAAAGACACTTTGGCCTTAGAAGTCTGTTTGCTGCCAGGTGAGTCCTAAGCTACGGGAATCTTTGAGTGTTTTTGTGGACTGCTTTTGCAGCGTTTTAGTTTCCAGTGCACAGCGGGAAAAGCCAAGAAGTTTTCGTGTTTTTTTTTGTTTCCGAGAACTTGTGTATTTGGAATAATAAATGGAAATGAACTGTACCCCAGAAACGTTGGGAACCGGTTGGACAACAATCCAAAAACGATTTGATTTGAATCGTGGTGTTGACGTTTTTATACCCGTGAAAAAGCCTGCCTTGTACTTTGCTTCATTCCCTTCCACTGGGCTAAAATTTACATTATGCAGTGAAAGGAGGTTTTTGGAGAGTTAAAACAACCATGCACCTTTTCACCTTTCATGGCTTCCTGCCGGTGACAATGCAAGCCCCGGTAACTACTCATACAAGACTAAACAGGGAAGGCAGACAAGCCGGGTGGGAGTGGTTTCCTTTTCCCGGTTTATGCGTTCTCCGACATGGAGAATCAGAACTCCAGCCTGGGTCTTCCAGTCTTCAAGACTTACTAAGTCTTTTCTTTCAACTTAAAGCCTGTCCATCAAGTACGGGTTTCTAATTTCGGCTTTTTTAAAAAATGGGAGTGTTGTAGGGAGGTGTATTTTATGGACTTTGTATCCCTATATTTGGAAAGATTGCAAGTTACATTGTATGTTCACAATTTTGCAAATCTACAAGAGAAAAGCGCTTTTACCGCCTTTTCTGACTTTGCGAAAAATAAACGGCTTTAAGATAATACTTACCTTGAAAGTAGATGATACCATTGTGCGTAGAGGCCACCGTCAAATCAGAAATATAACCATGAAGATGTGCATGTTATACAATTGTAAATGCCCGCCGTAACGCGAGTAACAACCTGAGAATTAGAAATAGGTGATGTAATGTCACGTGGGTAACACATTCCCCCTTGGAGTCAGGCGATGTAATTGCAAATTTCACCGTTTCATCTTGGTAAATATTTTATTCTTGAGAAAAAAACAATATTTGTCTTGTTATTTATCACTGAGAAAAAAGGTCTTACATTAACTTGCTCGTTGAAAGCTCTTTCAGTGCATTTAAAATTATATAGCAGTCGTGTGGATTTGTTCGGAAAAGAAACAGAGATAATAAATTTGGATGATGTAGAAGTAAATTTTTATGGAAATTGTTCATTAATGTTGCCGTTGGTGCATTCTGCAGATAACAACGTATTACTGTGGAAGCTCTCGTAACTGACACTCTGGTAAGCAAACAACTCCACTTACGGCCACCTTTACAAAAGTCCGTTTTTCTCAACTCCTGTACAAACCCTGTATTTTTACATTCTCGTAAGCGGCCAGGTCCAGGTACGAACACCTTTTCCGCGTCCCGAAAGTGTCCGCTTACGAGAGCTTACACTGTATTGCAAGAAACGATTGCAACGACGATTTTTAAGGCAATTGTTGTAACAATTCGAAACAATGTCGCAAAAAACAAAAAAAGTTGCAAAGTTCCCCGTGTAACACTGGACAGTGCTGGCAATAATAAAGAACAGCGATTATTGGGCGACGGTGAGCAAAATATCGTCATTTGGCAGTGGCGTCAATTGCTTATAGTCTATTTCTACGGTGACTCCGTTTTGCTACTAAAGGCCTGTTTACATGGGGGTTCGGGGGGGAGGGGGGGGGGCAGGGTAACCTGTCTGTCCATATAATTTCTCATTTTATTATGTGGACAATTGGGTTACCCCACCTAAGCGGGCTACCTCACCTACCTGGGGTCCCCCACCTCCATGTCGATCTTTATCCCAGTTGAACTAAACTTAAAGAGGGGAAAATGGCGGGTTTCGGTAAACTATGTTATAAAACTTTATGCATATAATTCGGCTCATTTGAAGTTCGGCGTCTGAATCAACGCTGGTTCACATGCGTTAGTCTCGGCTGAGTCAGGCGTTATGAACGTCTGGGCCGATGCAATTTCAATTAGCTGTTTCGAATTGATTCAGATTCCGCACTGCACGTGAACATAATTCACTGAATTTGATTCGGCTAATGTGAAGTGCGGAGTCTGAAAGGCGAAACGGTCCTAAGGGCCTGTTTGCATGGAGGTGGGGGACCCCAGATAGGTGAAGTGACATGGGGCGGGTCACCCCACCTATCATGTAAACGTGATCAAATTAAAATGAGGGATTATGTGGACAGGCGGGTTACCTCACTTACCTGGGGTCCCCCACCTTCATGTAAACAGGCCCTAAGCTCCTTAATGAAAAATTTCTATGTTTTGCTGATCGGAGTTCAATATTTATTCTATCATTCAATCATTGCGTTCGAATTATTGTTTGTTTGTTTGTTTTTAATATTTAATTTAGGGCCACTGTACAGGCCATTCGAAAAGTTACTATCTCGCTGATAAATAATTGTTAACAAATTTCCCAAAAAGAAAAACAAGAATTGTACCTATAGATACCTTGAAAAATAAAATACCTACCTAAATAAAAAATACCTGTTAAGCACATAAAGAAACCACATCAGGAAGAGTTTTTATTAAGGAACAATAATTCTAATTACAACTTTTTTTATATACTTTGCCGCAAACACAGGGAGAAACTGCGCATTAATAGAGCATTGCTCCCGGTCTACAAAAAAACAGAAGCAAATCAAGTTTAATCTCCATGGCGCATAAACAACCGATTATCGGAAGGAAGGTATATACAGTGGCCTTAAGAACTCTAGTCCAATCAAGTCAATCAAAACTCTGTAAAAACCTTATTATTAAAAAAAAAAAATGAAACGACGTTTTTAACTTACACTTTTTCCAATAGCGTGCGTGGAGTTAACGAAAACAGCTCCGAGCAGTTTTCATAAGATGCTATGGCTGCGTCCACTCAACTCATTGGTGTTGGTGTAGCATTGCTAATGAGTCGGGCTATATGCACAGGGCGACGCACGCAGCTAAATTTATACCGTTCCTTTGTTCCTGAACTGAAAACAAAACTGTTTTTTACCCCATGTAAGGAAATCTAAGACAGCCTTAGATTCTAGATCCCGCACTGTGGATTGCAAATTCACGATGTGAATTCTGGATTTCAGGCACTGGATTCCGGATTTCTAATCACTGGAACTTGGGATTCTTGATTCTAATCCTTAGCTGGATTTCAAAGTCTAGGATTCTGGATTCCAAAAGCAAAAATATGCGGTATTCTGGAATTTTCATTACCTTACACAAGGCGATATTTTCTTTTCAAACAATCGAATACAGCTTTCGTCCCCGATAACTAAACGTACGAAGTGACTGCAAATCTTAGTATGGTCTTATAGTAACGTCATAGTAGCCTGTGTTCGATATAGTAAAGTTCTAACATGACTCCGAGGCTTGAGGGTCAAAATTGCAATTGTCTCGCAATTCCCAAAAGAGACTTTTGTTATTGAGTACAAAGAAAACCAAACCAAATCTAGAAATATGACCAGAAAGCCTCGGAGTGGTCTTAGAATTTGATATATCGAACGTGGGCTTTTATAAAGGTTTCGATAATAAACGAAGCGATCAACATTGTGATAAGTTCTTAATGTTCATCTTGCGAGAGTTTATTCAAGGCTACGCGTTGTCTTCCGAAGGCTCCTGCGAGGGTTACTCCGTGTCCCATTTGTTTTCTACCCAAAGAAAAGAAAAAAATAGCGAATAAATAAGTGATGGGAGAACAATGTTTCTAGTGCCAGTAGGCGGGCGCGGCAGAGGGAAATTTTGTTTTGGACTTAGAAGTTGGAGGATGGAGAAGGGGAGGTTTCTAAGATTTTTTTTGCCAAAACAACATTAGGGAGGAACTTTTTCTCTTTAGCAGATTTCTATTTTATCTTCCTAGACATTTGGCAGAATTTGGTGCCAGATGGTTGCTATGGTTACTGAGATATGACGTCTTACTAAAACGCGGTCAAGACATTTTACGTTTTTTTGTTTGTTTGTTTATTCTCCCTTTTGAGCAGAAAAAACCTATAAACTATCCCCGAAAGTAGCAAAGTATATAGCTATAAAATAAACTAAACCTCTGGCATAAAAAAATGCTTAATCATCCAATATTGTTATTTTTAGTCGGAATTGTCTCAAAAGTCCAAGATGGCGTCCATTTCATAAACTTTATAATGTTTTCTTTACACGGTGAAGGGAAGTCTGCGTAAAGACCCCATAATGAATAGTGTTAAGTAGCATCCTGCTGTTTTGTTCTAGTAAAATGCTCTGATTGGCTGCCTGACAAAAGGCATTGGAAGGATCATCTCTGAGTGGCAGTTATTGAGAATTGCCAGGAAAAATTTATGCGAAATTAGCTTCAGCGACATGTTTAGCGAAGCTGTCTTGCAAGCGTCGCTTTTCAGTCTGCAATAAAGTAAACACTAGTCGTCCGCGAGCATGCTACTTACCGACTGCATGGAATTTTGAGAGGCATTTTTTCTCATTTTAGCCGCCAACTGTGGCTGTCAGAAAAAAAATAATAATAAAGTTTTGTAGGCAAAACAACACATTTCCACGTGCTTCACACTCTTTAGTACATTTCTTTGCCTTTTTTTGTACGACTACGGCGTAAAATTGCTAAATTATACTTTTTGTGTAAGGCGTAAACAAGCCTACGACTAAACTTTATTTCTCTTTTTGAAACTGGATATTCCTGGATATGGTCCCTAGGAATTCAACTCCAGGAGGGTTCGCCTATATTTGACAAAGTAAGTGAGTAGGAATAATAGTGATAAAGACTCAAAGAGCGCAAATTCACTTTTTTACCGAGGTTTTTGTTTTCATCGCGTCTTTGGATCTTAATGTCCGTAATATTAGCCACGGTGAACTTAACGCAAAAGTACTAGAAATACGTGAATAAGCAGAGGCTAACTGCCAAAAGTAAGGAGAAACAGCGAAAAGAGGGGAAAGAAAATGTGTGAAAAAAATACAAACCAGCAAACAATACAAAATATTAATAACAACAATAACGCCACCACCACCAACATCAACACTGATAAATTCCGACAAATTATAAACCTCGCATTCGCGACAGCCTTCCTTTGCGAACGAAAAAATTTAAAAGAAGTCGTAAGAAAAGTTATATCTCAAGTATAGGCCATTTGCACGATGGCGTCATTTTACTGTTACGACCCTAATTCTTTTGGGTTTTCTTTCCATATTTAAATTTGGTAGCCCCAGTGAGGTTTGCACAAGAAAGCAAAACCCTGAAGGATTCTGGTCATAGTAATAAAATGACGCCTTCATGCAAATGCCCATTGTATGGTTCGGTATACTGTAGAGCGCGTGCACTCGCGAGGCCGGCATCTATGAAAATTTATTGTAACAAAAAAATGGAACATCAACATATTGCCGTGATTTCAAGTGAAAACGCTCCATCCCCTAACTCAAACTTAACACTAAATTCTCACTTTGGACTTATTGTTGTGTTAAGACAGGGGTGGGTGGGCTGAACTTATACGATTAAGGGACACTGCCCCTGACACTACCCCTTCCCTAACCTAATGTTAACACTAAGTTCTCTCTTTGGGCAAAATGAAAGTGAAGAATGATCATCGCAGTAAATTTTCCAATTTGAGGAGTTGAAAAGAAGAAGCCTGAAAAAATCAGGGCTTCAACGCGATTCGAACCCATGACTTCCGCGTTACCGGTGCGTTGCTCTACCAACTGAGCTATGAAGCCACACATTGGGAGCGAGGTCAATTGAGTTCATATCTCCCGTGAGGAGTGAAATTATGTGAAGTATATATATGAAATAATTCATTTTTGAACTGCGGTTGTACCTGAAAGTTGGTTTAACTGAGAGGTACAAAGTGGAGGGGGTAGGAAGTTTTCCGATATCCTATACTCAGTATTCAACCTCGTCCCCAGGCCGCTTTTCCCGCTCCACCTCCAAAGCCAGGGAAAAGCTCCATATTATTTGTTCTTTAATAGAGAATTGTATGTGACCATAAATCACTTATTAGCGGACTCTGTTACCATTTATGTTTTCTACATGATAATATATGACTGCGTCGTCTACATGCCCCTGGGGGGGGGGGGGGGGGGGGGGGGGTGATATATAAAATGGTAGGGATTTCAGATTTCGCCAGTTGAAGTTTATGGAAGGGAAGGCAAATATGTCTTTTCAGTATGTAAAGGGAACGAAAAGGGCCAACGGACGCATTTTGTGGCCGAGAAAATGTCTTGAAAACTTTCTGGATTAGTGATTTATTGGTATTTACGAGGCAGTGCATTTGCAGAAGTCTAAATTAATGCGAAAGGGTACCTTTCCTGTGAAAATTATGTCTAAAAGGGTAAGCCGTTAGACCTGGTACATACTTACCAATGCCATTACAAACCAACCATGTCCCGTTCCCTTGTGCTTTTTAGGCTTTTTTGTAGGTTTTTTTGTCGGCGTTCGTCTTCTCGTAAGACCTGCTCGCTCATATCCCCGAGCTAGGTCCAAAAGATCACAGCAAACAATCAACCACAAAAAAGTGATCGTCAAGAGTCGTTTGGAATCCATCGACTATATCGTTCTTCCGGTTTACCAGGTGTTCTGTTGAGAAGATGAACTTGAATCTCAGCTGAAAAAGAAAAACAAAATTGTTGGCTTTTCGGTTTTTCACTTATACTAGTTATTATCTCTAGTTTTTAAGTATAAAGAGAGATTTGTGTCTCGTTGTCGGTACAATATCCTCAGCGTGGTGGCCTGAAGGCCATGTTATCATGTTGGAGACCTTACGATACACCGTTTCCGGGTACGGGTACGACAGGAACCCATGGTACGAATAATTTACCCGTACGCGTAGCCGGTAGATTGCCTCTTACCCTGAAGAAACGGATCCGGTACCGGCTAGAATGATGCCACTATAACGTCTGGGAAATAATGGTTTCCTTTTATATAAATACTTGGCAAGCATGTTCGCTTACCAGTACCCGTAGGCAGAAAAGATGTATCTTAAGGTCACTCTTATGTCCGAAAATAGAGTTCATAAATACCTTTTATTTAAATATAGACACCAACAAAATACCAGGTGAGCTTTCGCCCAAGAACATGTTACCTTCACATATGAAAAGATCACCTTTGCTATCGGGCTATATAATAAATCGCGCCTTTCACAGAACTTGCTATTAAAGTGAAATGGTTTGGTATTTCATTGGTGTTTATATCATAAATAAAACATTACATGGTTGCTTGGAAATACGAAATTTCTCTTCGACTGGTGAATAATTCTATACTTAGGGTGCGTTCGATTGGGAAGTCTGGATTTATATTTTAAAATCCGGATTTCGGATTTGCAATCGAACGCGAAATCCGAAAACGGATTTCAACGCTGAAATATTTGTTTAAGGATTTTCCTTTTTACCGTTCGATTGGGAAATCCGAAAAAGGATTTGAAAAACTGTCCTTAGGAAAAGCGGTCTTGCATGCACACGCATAATTAGTAAAAAGAAGACCGCTGTTCACGAGAACAGTTTTGCAAATCCTTTTTCGGATTTCCCAATCGAACGACAAAAAGGGAAATCCAAAAAATCCGGATTTGGATTTCTTAATTGAAATCCACCCTGAGGACGGATTTCTCGGAGGTGAGCTTGATGCCTTCAAGCCAAACATAGACCTTGTTCAGACCAAAATTAAGCCGCTCATTCAGTTGATATCATTGTCAGCATAGGTGATGCCCATAGTGGTAGTAAAAATTCTCAGCCGAGCTGAACGAGTCGAAAAGGCAATTCGAAAAGTCATGAATGTGCAGTGAAAATAATAAGGGACCTAAAATGGTCCTCTGGGGTACACCACTCCATACCAATGTCTCACCCAACTTACGGTCATTCACTACAACACAAAATTATGTAGGCACGACCACTAAGGTATGACATGAGCCACTCTCCTTTGGGGTCAGTTATACCGTCATAATCGAATTTAAATAGCAGTAAGACATGGTGGACAGCCTTTTCACAGTCTTTTCGAGGTCCAGAAAGATACAGACATGAATCACTGTACTATTGGCGTGGTCAATATTGAATGACTAACTTTTGGTTGCCTCAAATAAAGCAGAATCAGTAGCGTGACGAAAGCTGGCTAGGTGACTTGAAATTATTTTATTTATCTCAAAGTATTTAACTTAAAAAAAAGAAAAGAACAGTTGATCCTCTGTATTGATATTTCCGACGAAATCGAAGTCGCGGCGATCGCATTGCGATTTCAATGAGGTCTGACAACGTTGGTCGTACTTGGTCGTGGAAGGCAGGCAAGAAACCTATCCCAAAAACTGAGTGTGTTTTACGTTCAGTTCTTATTTTCTCGTTTCCGTCGTCCTTGACGTTGTGCTGAGCCCGATATTAGCGTCAACACGCAAAACAATTCTTGCTATGCGACGATTTTGTGAGAAAACCAACGATTTGATACCGTCCGCAGGTGCCCATAATTACTTACTGAATTTGAAATATTCATTTTTGTTATCTAGTCATAAAGCCTTCATCAGTTCACTCAAGCTCTAAATTAAGGAATAATAATTATTATTATTATAATAATGTCCTTTGTTTACCCTCGGCAGTATTTTAAAGCCTTAATGCTTGTGGGGCCGAGCAAATGCCTGAAACAAATAATTCAAATTAAACTTAACAGGGTGAAGGATCCCATTTTGCCGGAGGCAAACCAGCTGGCTATTTACATGCTTGGTCGAGGATTTGAACTCGGGACTGCAGAGAACAAATCCAGCTAGCGGTCAGGGCGGGACTTGAACTCGGGGCCTCCAAATTGCAAGTCCAGCACTCTAACCACTCGGCCACGCTGCCTCCTACAAGGAAGGTTTCATTTTGGCCGAAAACCCGATCACTGATCATCACTTGGTGAGCAGTTACACAGAAGGATAGGGCTATCCACTGTTGGTTTCATCTTACAAACTTTAAACTGAATGGCTGTGGTTATATTCGACATAAACGCCTTAGTACGGATCAAGACAGATTTAGAACCCCTGAAGCTCCATTATCTCTGGAATGTATTCATTAATCGGCAAGTAATCGTTGATCAAAAGAGTGCCGATCTATACTGCGTGCGACAATTTGTCCCAGAAGGAGAAAGGGCAGAAACTAACTTTTAGATAAATTGTTGTAAATTCATGAGTCTTTCGTATTGACAACATTTCAATGGTTTTGAACTCTGAAGACTGATCTTGGAGTACTAAAATTAAGAATGAACTAAGCTTCGTTTCAAGGCATAGCGCTGAAGCGTGAGCAGTTTCGAAAGACAAACTATCCCAAACTCAGCAACTCGAAAGGCATAACGTCTGATATGAAATGCAACTTAGCACTGCAAATTTGCAAGAAATTTAAACTAGAATTTGAATCCAAAGAACTCAGACAAAGATTAAAACAGCGATGCGATTAAATGACTGGCTGCATTGAGACAACTAACAAACATAACATTACCGGACAACAAACAAACTGGAAACTGACTTCCACTCGTGGCTTCTGGGATGGTCTGACTACTAGTTACTAATACTGTCCAACGCAAACGGATTCCGATGGTGCAGACCGCCGCAAACCGTTTAAAGTAAAGTTTTAAGTTTTGCGGTTTTAAGTTGCAGGCGGAAGGGAAGATGGGCAATTAATACTCACTTGCAAAGGTGTTGACACGAAATTTATCAAAATTCAAACAGTGGGAACTGCCACAAAACTCGTTGAAACACGAAAATAACTGATGAAAATAAGGCACAAAGAACCTTGCAAATATACGAAAAAGAAGGCACTGTTGGACAAACATGAAGATTTTGAAAACCTGTTTGCCCAGTTAAAAAGGGAATATATTACATTGTAGAAATATTTGAATGACTCGAAGCTGTGACTTCGTCACTCACACGTAATTTCTCAAGCTCCATAGATAATAAGGACCCCCAGAAAGATGGTTCAATTCACATGACGTCACCAAAATTAAAAGTAAGAAACTATCGCTTCTTCTGAGTTTCTACTTTCATGTGATACTAGAGCACTTTAAAACCTTTATACAAAAAAATTTTCGGTTCAAAAGGGTTCTTTGTTTTGCGATACAGGAAGCTTTAATTTCCAGGCTTTTGCGTGACGCGGCATTTAGCTGACGGCCGGGAAAGCTCTTATGTGGGTTAAAAACATTACGGATTTTTGGAGATTTTGCTATATAAACGTTCCTTGTCTTAGAATGAATATTACTTTAATCGTTATGAGTTCCTCAAGCGAAGAATTCACCTATAAGTACGAAAACTCAAAAACAGATGTTTCTGTTGCTTTCCTATACATTGAATTAAACATAAAAAAGGAAGAGTGTGTAGCAGCCAAAGGAGCCAAGCTTTCGAGTTGGCTACTACCACAGAGCAGTTACAAGTGGGTGGAGGTTATACGGTACTAATGAAAAAAAACTATTTAAATTAAATAATTAAATAAATAGAACTAAGTAACTCTTAAATTCTGTACTGTTAAACTCTCCACGCGTTTAACTCTCCACCCGCCATCTTGCGCCATTTTGCGCCGCTGACAACCTACATTTATCGTAAATCGTAGGGAATTTGTTAGACAATCTTCGAAACTTGAACATGAATGGAACGGTCGTCTAGAAATTTTTAGCCTTTCTTCGGAAAATTTGGAAAATTCTAGGCAATTTTTGCTTCTCCGAACAGATATTTCACAGAAAAACAGTCGTTGGAGAGATTTGTTACTACTTGGAATGCAATGTCTATTCTTTATAGTAAAATGTTTAAAAATACGTTTCGTATAAGGAACACCATTTTTAGGCAAAGTTGATTTATTGGCTAGACGGTGTGGAAAACAACTTGATATACATGTTAATCCTGTGAAAGTACAGTTATTTGCAGCGCAAGACAGCTGAAATAAATTGACATTCACGTGTTTCCTGTCAAGTTAAGACTGTAAAACAATCTGCAATTTTAACAGTTAAGCAGTTGCGGATGTATTAAAGAATGACCCGTGCCGGAATTGAGTAGCTCGAGACACGTGCTAACGCTGATACACGTGTTTTCTTGGCACAGTTAAGAGCGCGAAACGATCCACGTGGAATTCGTTAAAAAAATGCGCTTGAAGTTTTGGGTCGGGGCGGGTCGGGTCGGGGCGGAAATTGAATTCGGGGCCTTTCGATTGCAAATGTAATAACTGTTTGAACACTTGGTGATTAACTAAAGGAACCTGAAAAATAACTGACTAAACAACGTACAAACTAACCAGTCGATAAAACTCATTGCACTTGCCTTAAAAATAGGAGAATGGTGATGCTGCTGGTGGCTACGTAGCCTGTGCCAGGCTCTCAGATAGTATCGTAGGAACGTATTAAAACGAGCAAAGCGAAAATAAGACGCGCACGACTTGGGAAAGGGTGCGGTGGCGGCGGGAAAAATGGGAGAGAGAGCCTGTTAGCATTTCTTTAAGGACCCTCTTCCGCCTATTTTTGTCACGTCTGGATTCGGCTGTCAAAACTGTTAACACTTCAGTTAGCTACAATCATTCTCAAGTTTCTCGCGTGATATACCGGAACAGGCCGTTAAAAAAATGCGTACAGGCTCCGCCGCCCTGTTTCTCCCCAGCCCCCGCGCGTTTTTTACATTTCTTATTACTGAACGACTTTCCACCACCATCTCGGAGCCTGGAACAGGCTAGTGGCTACGTAGTTTGAAAACCGAAATGGGCATTGCATTTGCACAAAAAAAAGCCTGTCTTGCTACTGATGGGTAATTTTTTTTAGTGCTACTGATTGGTGACATTTAATTCCTAGCGCCGCCCAAATGACGTTTTTAACACATTAGGGACTTTAAGATCCAACGACAGGAGACGACAAGAACGTCGCTTGAAAAGAGAATTTGCGTTCTTTCAGTCTTTATAGCGATTATTCCTACCCACTTACTTTGTCAATTATAGGCGAACCCTCCTGAAGCTGAATTTCAAGGGACAATACTCAAGCACAGAAAGAGAAAAAAAATTTCGTCGTTGCTTGTTTACGTCCTCCGTAAAACGCGAAATGAGGCATTTTCACGTCGTAGTCGTGCAAAAAAAGGAAAGAAATGTACAAAAAAAGTGTGTTGCACTTGCGAAGTTGTTGTTTTGCCAATTAAACCAATTGTTTTTTGGACGTTCTCGTTGTCGTCCGCGTGGTTGGATCTTAAAGTCTCTATTGTCTGACTTGTCAGCCGCGGTGTAGATTTCCTACTAAGCAGGTTATATCGATGGGCGACCTTTTTTCTTATTTATTTATTTATTTTTTTTATGGCGGAGTTTCTCATATTTTTTTTACAGTGTATTGAGGTAGTTCCGGATATGACTGAAGAAAGAGTTGCGAAAATCATGGAGACAGCAACAAGAGATGTTGCCGCTGCATTGTAAAGTTCCGGATCTGACAAGTGGCTTTATGTCATTTGTCGCCATTTTTCCTGGCTTGAGTCGCTGTTCAAAGCCATCTTGTTGTCTCAAAGTCATGTCGCTTGTCCGAATTTAAGTAACAGGGCCTTATTTAAACCAAATGTGATTTCAAAGGACAGACGAGTGATATGAAAAAGCTATTTTTTCTTTTTTTCAATAAAAGAAGGAGTCTGAAAAATTTTATATTGTTCACTTGTATATTTCTTTCCTGGACGTCATCAATGTAATTTTTAGCACCCCCATGAATGAAAAGAAAAGAAAACAAAAAAAGCTTTGAATTATAACCTACTAAAAACCGGTAATATTTTTACGTCTCTAAAATGGTAATTTGTGGCCCTGTTAACAGATTTCCATTATAGCATAGACGTGATCACCATCTGGCAAGTATTTAACTGAATCGATATTTGCAAGGTTTGCACGCGATACATATAGACGAAACAATATGAGCATTCACATCAGACACATCACTAAAATAACTCCTGTTTGGGTAAAATTCCTACCCGCTGCGAAGCGACAAAACCTTCCAACAACGAAATTGGACGAATGAGACATAAAGATGGGTTTGAATAGCGACGGTAACGTCTGCATGGACAAATTACATCTCACTAATTAAAAACAGATGGCTTCCTCCTCACTCACTCTGGGGGCTTTTTTAAAAAAACACTGCGATAAATGTACTGATCCCCCGGGAGGAGTGGGTGGGGGTACTTGGGTTAATTATTGCTGGGTATGTGCCGCTGGCCTCTCAGAGCCCCTACCCCATTATAGTCTATTCTGTGGCCTGTTGTAGACCCCATTGTAGTCACTTTTGGGCAAATGTAATTTTCGCGATCTCAACTTAGTCACTCTCTATTTATGCAATCCTTTAAATAGGTCATCACATTTTTCTTTTTTTTACTTGAATGAAGAACACTTTACTTTTCACCTACAGTACAAAAACTCTGGTACGTTAGCTAACCGTATCTTACCCCAAAAATCCGAAAATGTACGACCCTAGTAATTTTATTAAGTAACCTTCCGGGAAACTAGTAGCTATCATGTGGCAAATTGAAAACCGCAATAAATTATTTTCGTGTGTGGTTTCCTGATCTTCTTCAAGCAAGTAAGCCATGCCAACCTGATTTCCGTTGTACTGTCATTGCATACTCTGTTTACTGGTCGCATATCCAGCCTCCAGAAACTTATTTCTAGAAATAAATAACCTACTAGTATCGTATCTATTCTGATTAATGCAGCTGCAGATTAGTTGAGGGAAATTGCCTTGAGACGCGGTAACCTGTTCCGGAGTCGCACATATCACAGTCTTATCCGGGTAGATTTTTATTGTAAACTATCAGTTTATTTCCCTGTTCATTATAAAATATTCCATTGATTTTCAAATTTAAGGAAAGATTAGATCTGTAATAAATTAAGTACTGGAAATTCTAAAATTGGATTCTTCCCACTTCTTTGTGATGTGATTTAAGATTAAGGCCATTAAGTTTTTACCGATCTGCACGTTTGAGCAGCATTTTAAGTTCAAAGGAAGAGGTACCACCGATCTCGTGTAACATCAGTTAACGTATTACTTAATGAAAACAAAGCTTTGGCAAGTTTAACTCTCGCAATTCAGACAAATCGTCTTTTAATTAATGGAGCTTCCATAGGTGATCCGTCTAACTCTACTGTAGTCAAATATATACAGCTTACAACGTTCGCCCTTTTCGTTATAAACAGGGGCACCCAACGAGAATATCGTTCAAAACCACTTAAACATAGCATTGTTGAACGTATTTTAGTATTTAAACGGTAGATATAGGCATATTTTTATCCTCTAAAAACTTTTCATCTGTTCGGATTTCCTAGCTGAAAGTCTAGTGATCCGAAAATTATAGGGATCAAAACTTACCTTTTCGAAAATTTCAGCCAGAAAAATGGCTCCCGAAAATTCTAGGTGACCTTTTTAAAGTAAAAATCCGTTTAAAATGGGCAATTATACCCATGGAGGTTCGAAAACCCTACGAGAGGCATGCAAGCAAGAAATTTAACAACAAAGGTTCCGAAAATTCTATATCTCAAATCGTTTTCAGAACAGATATTTTCCAAAAATTGTCGTTGGGTGCCCCTGTTATAAACTTGCCAATGAAACGCCATTATGACGTAAAATGGTTCAAGCTATAAAAGGAAAACAACTTTTCCAACATCACTCTACTAACGATCGACGCTTTTAACGCAAAAAATAAACTCAATCTGAAAAATTAAAACAAAACAAAACAAAAAAACAAAGAAAAACAAATGAACCAAAACAAAACAAAAGCATCTTGACCATAATATCTTGTCAGCTTATTGGAGATGGCGCCGATCCTGTTTCTCAATTTTCGGCTCATTATCTACAGATTCAATTACATTAACATTTCCTGATGCAGGGAAATCATCCGGAATCACTTCATTATTTAGGTACTATTTAACTAAGGTAAACGGATTAATATGGAAATTTTGATTAAATTAAAAATCAGCTCTCTTTTAAACCAACTTGTCCGAGCATATAAAAAATCATTCAATTTAAGCAAGTCAAACTGTAACAAAACCGACCGATCCCCCCCCCCCCACCCCTCCCAGATTTATTAGTACTTAAGACTTTTATCAGGTTGTGAAGAAAATAAAAAACAGGCAACTGAGTTTACAATAAAATTTACGGCAAAACGCGACGCCTTGAAAAAAGATAAGTTCAACTAATTTGAAACCCTAAGAACTCAGTAAAACCTTCTTCACAAATTAACTTGTTCTGGAATTAAATGGGGGATTTAAATCGCTGAGACTCGTTTATCTTGCTATTACACGGGAAAAATCAACTCGCTGATTGCTAAATAAATTTACAACAACGGCAAAGACCGAGACACGCAGTTCGTTCAGTTCAAGCAACCGTCGACGCTAGCGTACATCTTGCATTCACTTTCTTTCGTTTTTTTTTTCGTCCCAATTTTTCGCTTTTCCTTTAGGTTTGAAACACTGTTGGCTAATCTACTTGGTATAATTTTTAAATCTCCTCTACCTTCTCTGCCAGAATTTTAAAGGCTTGAGGAAATTTTCGTTAGCGGAAATCATTTTGATGTTTTTAAACAAAAGCCGAGTCGACAAACAGATTGTAATGTGGCAAGTGTCTTATGGCCGGTTAGTCGCTGTTTACCCGTTGGTTAGGCGTAAACGGAGGACCGGGCCCCCCTCACCATCCTCTGTCTGAGTTGCGGATCGGTGTTAATATTATTTTAGCCACTTCGATGGTGATGAAAAGGAAATAGAATTGCCCGAGAAATGTGAACACCCGCCTACGAAGGCAGACGTATTTCCGGCCGTTGCTTTTCGAGTGGACAGAGAAAGCGACGGAAATACATTTGCGTTTGCACGAGGCTACGTCGATACTGGTGGCAGGATTTGTTATCATGGGCTGACCGCCAAAAGAAATAAAAACACGAAAGCCAGGATTATTTTTGTCAGAAGTGCTACGCTAGTTGCAAATACTTTGAGGAAACCCAAGCCGCTCTGCCTTTGCACATATACACTTTACGTTTCTCTAACTTTTATTGTCTTTTGTAAAACCACATCTCGTAACCTGCATAACTGGCACTTTAAGAGCCAAGAAAGGTGAACACGGCACTCCGCGCGAATCGAACCAAAAAAGAAACACATGAACTCAGTGTTCAACCATGCAAGGTATTCCGAGGTAATCCAACAATGGATTCCACTTTCCGGATTCCGGGTACTGGATTAATGATTCCTTGTCAGGGGAACTTAGATTTCGGCGGCTTGGCGGCCCAAGCTAAATTGATCTATCTACAAAAATACTTCGGCTTCTGGTGCAGTATGCCTTAAAAGGGCAAAAACCAAAACAACCCGTGGGGTACCCCTGAGAATTCTTGGTGATCTAAGAAATTATGTCATCATTATTTAGATTAGAACAGCAACAAAAGAAGATTTCTTTCTCTGTATGCGGAAACAGAGAGCCTGTTCACGGGCTAATCAATTTCGATTCCGTATATTTCTCTTTCTTTCTTCATTTGGAATGAAAATAGTCTCTTGGAATGAAATGATAAATAAACGTTCATCAAGAGCCATCCCATTATGGCTCTTGCGTTCATACACTCCCGTAGTTCCCTCGAAAACCATACCCGATTCCAGGCCAAAATGGGCGAAGACTATACCCGTTTTCAGACCAAAACGGCACAAAAACCTTACCTTTTGGAGCGGCTCATAACTATATGATTTACGAAACGGAGTGTCCTCACCCTCCCCGCCCCGGGGGAAATACAAGTTTGCACGGTATCACACTCTTTTTTACATTTCCTCCACGTCGCTGCACGTCACCGCACAGAAGCCAGTAATCGACCCTTGACAACATGAATCCAACTTCCTACAAAACCTCACGTTTTAAGGATAACGTAAGCAAAAAAACCGTGATTTTTTTCTTATTTTGAGATGGGATACAACCCTTTGGAATTTAACTCCAAAAAAATCGCCGACATTTGACAAGTTGACAGAACCCTGGTTGAAGATTGGCGATGAAGTTTGAAACAGAGCTAATTTACTTTCTAGAAGTGCCACTTTTTAAGCTGTATTATCGCAGTCGTGGTTGCTTAAGCTCCTTACCCAATTCAGCTACTTCTCTAACAATGTTTCGACAGCTGTTGAATGTAATAATAAATTAGCCTATTCTTACTGATAGTTAGCCTACATATTATATTGCCTATGTGCAGACGTCTCCTACTTCCTTTGTTGCGCGCGTGAGACGTGCGTCTGCGCGCAGGCGACATACTGACGCGCCAGTTAGTCCGTTGTAATCTTTGTTTGAGCAAAGATTATTATGCTTAACTTTTAAAGTTACATTTCGTTAAGCTAAAAAAGGGTTAAACAGTTAACGGTCAACATTGAATACATAATTAGATTTAGATTAATATAAAGAGTAACGCTTTGTATTTAAAATAGCGCCTATTGATAAAACAAAGCTCTTCTTAGCTTAAATTGCTGGGTATTGACCCGACCTTTAAGGAAGAGAAAGACACAGAGGGTGGCAGGGTCTGCTGAAGATCTTGAAAGCGCGCGAAGATAAGTATTGCGCTCATTCCCTCGCTGTATATATTCACCGACGCGGCCGTAAATTGTTTTCGGTAAACTATTGATCTAAAAACGTACCTATATCTGATTGTTGGCATTCCTCTTTACACCACTAAATCACGCGAAGGCACTTGTTGGTTTCCTGTATCCTAACCTTGATATGCTCATTAAAACTATTATTGCTTTGTGAGCAAAGCCCTAACATTTTTGAAGAGGAAACTTGCGTGATATTCTGCAGTTCGGTTCTGATATCATGAGCTATCTTTTCACCGCGTATCACAAAACAGATCATTATCATGGGTAGATTCATTTGCAGCATATTTGTATAGCCATCGGGATTACCCCAGTGTTGGAATATTTTATCATTTTTGAGCTTAAAAACAATGAAAATATATCAACAAGCAAATGCGACGGCTTTCCGCGTATGTTGTAAACGAATTCACCGCTTGTGAACAATTGAAAAACTGTTTGACAGCCTCCTGAAAAAAATCTATTTCATTCTTACATTCTTCGAATAAACGCCGCCCTCGATCAAACGCCGCAGATGGAAGCAAAAATACAATAAACGCCGCCCTAGAATAAACGCCGCACCTAATAAGAAGAATGTGGTGTTTACTTGAGGATAATAAGAAAAACATCGGTACAACTTGATAATTTACACCATCCAGACATTTACGATTCTATCTCAGCAAAAAAAGGGAGACATTGGAACCTTTATATTACGTAATATTTACAAACTAATATTTACAATAACTATTTTCAGTGATTTAAAAAAAGTGATTTCGAAATAAACGCCGCATTGAAAACGCGAAAAATTTAATAAACGCCGCGGCGTTTAATCTCATAAATACGGTACTTTAACCTGTAGAGTAGTGTCTTCGGCAAAGTTTTCTATGTTAGAAAGTTCATAGCCTGCGTAGCAAGCGCTTCCGTGCTGTTTCCGAGCAAGGACCGCGCGAAAAATGGCGTGAGTAAGCGGCTCTCGTTTCATTTCTCGTGCGTCCAAAACCGAGAATCTCGTTCCTCGGTCTTTCTTTGCTCCGAAACAGCACGGAAACGCTTGCTAAGCAGGCTAGAAAGTTCATTGTCCCTAATTTATAGCCAAATGCTGATTGGAAAGCAAAATATAAGCTAAGGCCCACTAACACTACCGTTTATAAACAATAAATGAAAATAAAGGATAAACCCTAGCGTAAACCAAACATGCGCCATTTTTTTTATTCTGTCCAAGATTGTGGGGGTGTTTTAAAAGTTCTTTGTCATTCCTTTCTAAAAATGGAGGAGGAATTCCGGAGTAGCCTCTCGGTTGAGTTATCAAATAACCACGTACGTAAGTGAAGCCCGGGAAGTGAACATGTGAGCGGCTAGAATAGACGACCGTTTTGACAGTCTTAAAAGACACACTAGCCGTATTTAATTTCTGTGGTATTTCTTAATTACAGGGTTTCTATCGGTCAAGGGAAAAGTCAGGGAATTTTTTAAACAGTCAGGGAAAATTATTGATGTTGTCAAAGTCAGTGAAAAGTCCGGGAATTCTGTTTTCCGGTTTATAGTTCATAAGTCTTCTTCAAGACTTTGAAATGCATTTTCTTTCGGAAAAGATGAAAAATATGCTGCAAAGCAAGCAAAACGATTAATTTGACACTCTACGCCTGACACATGTAGCAGTTGAGGTCAGTGGTTTTCGTTGTCGCGGAAAGAGGTTAAAAATGACGAGAAAAATATCGATGGCCTGCAAAAAAAGCTAAAGCGAATGCTGAGCATTGATTGTTTCTCATTGATACAAAGTCAGTGAAAACTGTTTAAGAAGTCAGTGAAAAGTCAGGGGAAAGCGAGGGAATTTTTAACTTTCTGATGAGTGGCAGCACTGTTAAAGCGGTTGTGTGACGGCTGTCTAGTTCTTTATTTTGTTAGTATTGTCAATGACTCTGTTTTATACGTTGTGAACGTTAACGTTAGCGAGAAATTACTTGACGTGAATGACAAAAAAAAAAACAATCAACATCAATCATTCTTGTGTCAAAAATGTACCTCCCAAGCAGGAATTTACATCAAACGTTAATAATGATAAAAAAGAAATTTGGAAAACTTTAGTTTAGGGTAACAAGCTCACAAATACCACAATTTCAGTCCGCTTTAATGTTCTTTAAGTTTCTCCATCCGCGCGTTCTTTTGCATTTCGGAGCGCTTATTTTTATTAATGTTTCACTCAATTAGTTGTAAATGGTTTGTGTCCCGATACTGAGTTTGTCTATCTTCTACGTTATTTTTGTTTCTGTAGTTTTTTTTTTTTTCATTGGCCTTGGCCAACCGGAAATCATCGTTGACTTAACAAAATATTTTTGATTCTTCCACGTATCTCTGAATTAAGTGTGCTCTTTCAGAAGTCTTCCGCACTGATACCTACCATACACGAGCAATACTAGTATTAAGAAAGGAACAACTTCCGGGGGAAAGAACAAGCTTTCTAGTTCGCATTTAAGAGCCTTGTCGAACTATTCCATCTGCAACTGGATTCCACTTGCACCAATGTCAATGACCGGAGCAAATCGCGTGAAGTTTTCCGTTAATTCTGTATTTACTTTTTTGCAAGCGTTCTTTTCAAATGCAATTCTTAAGACACAAGACGTACCCCCAGCACGACAAGCATTGATCCAAAAGTCATTGCTGGTCATTGGTGGTCGTTTTCTAACGGTGCGCGAGCTACTTTTCTTATTGTCCTCGATCCACCTGAGACAGTCCTTGAATTATGCAGAATTATGCATTTGATATGACGCTAAATGTAGTACAGGACACTATTGTGTTCTCTGACGGACAAGTGTCCGACAATGATTTCTAATTTGACTATCGAACTACGCAAAGGTTAATTTAGCCGTTTGCAAGGCAAGCCACTAACTTTAACCTCGCTCTTCAAAGCTATTGCGCGCTTGGGCTTGGGAATCGGAAACTCCATCTCCCTCGAGGCGAGTAGTACTGATTGTAACCACAGATCAACTGAAATTAAACGCTTTTTTCAGGTTTATAACGAAATCTTATGACTGCTTGCAAACTATTGCGTGGCAGTTGCAAACAAACAAGCTTTCATCCACGATAAAATGTAAAGAACTCGTTACATTATTCTGCTTCCACCCCTTTTACCCTACTTAATAATATAATTCAGTTATCAAAGAACAAATTGAATGACCAAACGATGACGAAATTAAGCCATTCGCCATCTATTTTGCCTGTTAAGCTGTAGTCAAATGTATCCGTGGCTCTTGTGCTCGTAGGTTGTATTTCTTTCACTGGCTCTTAGGCACAGCTGGCAGATATACACTATGCATAGTAATTAGATTTTAAAAGGTGCATGAACTAGAGAGGGCAAGAAAGAAAACCTTTGAGCACATCAAAGCCTCCAACTGCTTAGTTCCTATTCGTTTGAAGTATTCAAATTTTTGGTTCTTACAAAAAAGGGAAATGCAATCTATTAATAAAAGTATCTCTGCAATTGACTTCACGTTTCTCAGTTCCATTGTACCGAATCTTCTCCAACGTGTTCCCAACGGGCGTTGATTCATAGAATGCTTAATACTTTGAAATAAGTTTCACTTACAGTTTGAAGTGCGTAACACAATGATAATTCTTCGATCCTTAAAACTTCCAGCTATTGAAACATCCAAACTTCACAGTGTCACTTCGAATCTGACTGGGGGAAGAGATCAGGAAAGGACACTAGTCAGTCAGTTGAAATGCAGCATTTCTGTCTGTCGGATTTAACGTCACCAATAACCCTGCTTAGCATTCATCTGTGAAAGTAATATCTTAAATGACGTGGAAATAGAGGATCGATGTCTATTTATATACGTGCCACTTTCCTCGACTTATCTGTACTGAGTTTAACTGAGCTTTGCCGATTATCACTTATCAAAGAAGGATGAACATTCATCGTTTAAACCTTTTCCTGTGTGGTCAAATTGCGGTAATAGGAAGTTTAAGGTACTGAACGGGATGGCAATGAAAATATTTCTTATGGTCTGTACTGTCGCAATTTGTAATAATCATCGCACTTTGTAATACCTGTCAGGGGCGGGGCATACTCCCTCATATGGCCAATCCGGACAGAGTATTGTCCTAGTACAAAATCTAGACACACTAGACACAAAAGGGGAGAACGGAGGAGAAAGGAGTGTCATTCCATCTTAAAACAATTTCTTTCTGGTAAATACCGTTGGGATAGTAAAAAATTCTCCTTCCCCGCGTACATCACGTAAGACCTTGCAATTCTTCCGAGAGTGCTCAGGAGTACTTTTTACCACAAAATGGAAAGGATAATAAACCAAATCATCCATTACTACTTGAGTTACGCTATCTAAGGACAAAGACACAAAACCAACAAGGCAAAAAATGATACCCTATTTAAGTTCGAGATCTTCAGAGGTAATTACCTACCTAGTCCATAAATGGGATTCCCCCCCCCCCCCCCCCCTTAAGACTTCACGTGTCACGAGGCAAGCAAACTGAACATGGATTTGGACGACGAATGCCGGGTTAATCATGAATTTTCTGCTGTTAAATGTTGCTTTTGTTATTTAAGTGTTTTGAATTCCATGATTCATATCCTCAGTTTTGGTGACATGTCACAGGAAGTTTCATGTCTTTCATAAAAAAGGCGATTCTCGTTGGTCACGTGATTAATCAAGGCAGGAAAATTTATAACGGAAGACATGCATGTTTGACCAAAGAAAATAATTCGTTGATAATAAAGTGTGATGGAATTATTACAAATTGCGACAGCTTAGTTTATTACAAAGTGCGATGGACAGTTATTACAAATTGCGACAGCTTTTTTATTAAAATGTGCGGCACGGTTTATTGCAAATTGCGACAGGTATTACAAAGTGCGATGATTATTACAAACTGCGACAGTATATGGTCGCGTTTTCTTTAACATTATCGCGATTTTCCCCAACAACTCAACCACTCGCTAGCTTGGTCCCTCTCCTCCCGGCCGCTCGCGTGCTTAGGTTTTGCGTGTAGTAACTTTGCAAAGAAAAATAAGAGACTGCTCGCAGTCTAAAAAATGGTGCAAAACTTGTGCCCCAGAAAAAAAAAAAGGAAGACATTGTCTTATAAAAAAAATTCATGCATCGAAAAATTTTCACCCGCTCTCCGTTTATTTCTAATGGTCCGTCCCTTAGGCCCGGTTCAGACACCGCTCCAGGCATATGCAGAACCTAACCACATGTAGCCCAAGCTCGAAATATGAGTATCGGCGAACACCGGCAATCTGCATCTACATCTATTTAGTTACTCTTCAACGTTTTACACATCAAGAAGAGTTATGTTTAGTTAAGGTAAAAAAAAAAACACTGCAAAAACCGTGTACGATCAATCTTGCTGTCCTTGCTCAACGTCGGATCCAAAAAGATCGTGATCAGTCAAAATAGATCAAATTGAAAACGTTACAGTCAAGAAGACTTTTGCAGGGACTGATCAAACAACGTGGAATAGATGTAAATTGCGATATTTCGACTGGCCAATACCAGTCTTCATCAGGTTTATTGAGATATCACGAATTTAAAGAAATATATAGAGTGGATATTACACGGTGGCGCGAAGATATGAATTTTATTTTCGAGTGGCAAGACAAAGCGAGTGAGTAAAAGATTGTTTTTGCCACGAGAAAATAAAATTCACATCTTCAAGCCGCCGAGTAATGTTCTTTTTATTATATAGACAAAAAGACATCGATAAAATAATAGAGGGAAATGACCGAAATTACGTCATCGATAAACTCACGTGTGAGATTATGGAAAATAAACCACTCGGGTCCCGGATGTAGTTTTTATGAATTTTACGAGTGGTATATTTTTCAGTAAAACACTCGTGTCTATATAATAAATGAAGTAAAATAATGACCGGGAATTACACAATATGACGTGGTATGGTGTGGCTACTTAAAAAGACAAGATAACAAAAAAATAAAAGATATACTATAATTCTTTCAGGAAAGCAGGTGAAGCCCACCTTATCCATAAAGCTAAGTCAATTGAACCTCTGGGCATCAATAAACGTGATGAACTGTAATTATATATAGTATATCTTCTATTTTTTTGTTATGTTGTCTTTTTAAGAAGCCATACCTTGTATAATTTCCGGTCATTATTTTACTTCATATATATTTCTGTAAATTCGTGATATCTCAATAAACCTGATGAAGACTGGTATTGGCCAGTCCAAATATCGCAACTTAACTCTATTCCACGTTGTTTGATCAGTCCCTGCAAAAGTCTTCTTGACTGTACCGTTTTCAACAGTTATGTAATGTTAGCAATGTTGCGTAACATTCGAAATATAAGGATTTGTAAGGGGAAAAAACATATCGTTTCCATAACATACGAAGATGAAAGGATTTCAATAACAAAAAAAAGAACAGCTAACCTTACATAAAATGTGTGTTACGTTTCTCCTGTGTGGTCCATGGGCCGATTTTTGGCCGTTTTATGGGTTGTACTGTAAACGGTTTTCTCTCTCTTTATATAAGAGGGAAAACCATGGACCACACAGGAGGTAGGTAGGTTACTGAAACGATAGGTTTTTCTCCCATACAAATCCTTATATTACGAATGTTATGAAACAATGCCGATGTTCGCCGATGCTTTAAGTACGGCAAAAGAGCGGCGTCTTAATCAATTTGGCACGGCAGTTTTAGTGAGTTTGGTGCGACAAAGGCGTTAAGTTCGACAGAGACTGTCGAACGTTAATCGAACTTAACGTAGGCTCGACACGCGGTGCGCCTTCTGAATCAGACGTCGGTAAATAAATCCCGTCTTTAAGGCTTTTTGCTTAATAGCATTGTTCGTCTCTCTTTGTCAGACAATGTGTGTTTATATGGGTAATCTTAGCAGCACTGGCAGGACGCTTAATAAGTGTCATTTATCTGTGCCCGGCACGCTGGTTTGAAAACAAATCTTCGTGAGGAGCCCAAACGTGCTCTACTACACTACCTGCACAAAATTAACTTCAGTAAGATGAAAAAAAAAAGGAACAAACAAAAACAACGTCTGTTTTACAAAGATGCCGAGTTACAGGTGTATAATTAGGAAAAAGGAAAAGTGTTCACTTACATTGGAACTGCACTTGTGAAAATCTAACTTCCTTGACGCAGGTGTAAGTTTTGTCGCAGAACAACATCACTCGTTACGCGCTCATTATAGTTCAGGTATAACTGCGCATTGTTTTATATATTATTTAAAAAAAAACTGTCAGATTTGACAGGTTTCTGACAGGTTTTCCTACCTTTTTTTCGCGTGTAGGTACGCTATGAATGTGGTTTGATATCCATTTTGCAGACTTGATTTGACAAGGTGATGATACCCGCCTTTTCCTAAGGAAACCGCGCACAGCACTACCTAAAAGTAATTAAAGTACATTTCAAATGCGACGTTGAAAATTCTAATTAGCTTCCTTTCTTTTATGAACACGCTTCAATTAGTCTCGACGATATCTCTTACACCCTTAGCTAGGCTGTGACTCGAAACTCGAAAATATTTGTTAAAAGCCTCGGCAACTTCAGAAGTATTATTCATGGTTGGACTTTGAAACCTTCGATTGCAATTTCACTAATTACTTTCATTACTTTTAATTGCGATGAATAATACGGTTGATGACCCTAAAAAAAAAAAACTCTTACCAAGTGCTGCGAGTAGATACCAGGCTACCGTGGCAGATAAGGGCCACTTCCGCCTCTCGACTTCTTGGTTCAGACTTCCGACTTTTGATCATGATTTACGACATGTACTTTTATATTTATAAAGTTAGGAAAAGAGAGTTATATCAAGCAATTGAATCATACTGGAAATTTAATATTAACGCTGTCCTGAATATATAATAGGGAAAGTTAGGCAAAATATGGTTCCAAAGGGGAGGAGGGAGAGAGGATGGTCCTTCCAATTTCAGTAATGAAATAATAACGGAAACTTTATTTGTGTTTTTGAATGTACAATTGTAAATCTCGCTACATATACATTAGCCAATTTACAAATGCTTCTTGTGATTGAATAATTCAAAAAGAAGAAGAAGAAGAAGAAGAAGAAGAAGAAGAAGAAGAAGAAGAAGAAGAAGAAGAAGAAGAAGAAGAAGAAGAAGAAGAAGAAGAAGAAGAAAGAAGAAAAGAAAATCAAAATTGCATTAAGTCTGGGCTTTCCCAATTCCTATTTCTACAACAAAAGATGTAATATGTGCTCCAGTGGCTATATTGATCGTTTTCTTGATTATATAAAGTTGCTGCTTTTTGTCAATTGCAATGTCATTCATCATGTCTAAGAACGTGGAGCATTCATCGGAGAAAACACCAAGAGAGCTCGTGGAGAGATTTAAAAATTTCACACATCTGTTATTTCTACTCATTTGATCAAGTTCAGATATTTTTCTTTTTTACGCACTGCATTGTTATTAAGGTTAGACTCGAAACCAACTGTTAATTCTTGAACATTTTGGCATTTGGACTGGATTAGGAAGAGAAGATCTGGGCGATAATTTTCACCAGTTATTATTGAGGGATTCAGAAAACAATTAACACCGGCATAGAGTGAAGAGTGAACATTATTAAATTACAGGTTGAAGTGACTTGGCAATGAAGTTAGTGAATGAGTCGTGTCTCCAGGTAAAGCGATCAAGGTATTGTTGACAACCAGCGACAACATGAAGGAGCGATTCAGGATTAAGGCAAAAGGAGCAATCTGGACTTTGTGATAATCCCCAATAATAATAACCTTATAAAAAGCTGCACACAAAACTTCAGCAAAGAATTCATAAAAAGAAAACGTCAATATAAATACAAAATTCCGGCAAAATTCTTCGTAATTCAAAATTCTAAGAAATCACATGGAGTTATAAAAAATCAAGTCAAAAGTCTCAGTGGATGACATAAACGTCAATGCGCTGATTCAAATAATACCGGATACGTTTCTGATCCATGAGGCGAGATATAAATCTATTGCTGTTCATTTTCCGTATCAATTTCCCGATAAGAAGACGTAAACATTTAAAAGAAAGGAAACACATCAACAGTCCTAATAAATGGTTCCTTTAACAATTTCGACGTCAATATTAACATTCTTAATTTCACATGGCACTCTTCTTGTCCTAGAGCCTCCAAGACAAAACAACGCAGATCTCAAGAGTGCGAATGAGGTTCTGGGTCTGATCCATGAGATGGTTTTGGCATACTGCTCCCCCTTTTTGATGGCAATCAGCTGTGCTAAACGGCTATGATACATCAAGTACTCCTTCAGTCCCATTCCGCCAGTTGTGGTGAAGACCAAAGGTGTAAATGTCCCATGCTCGATATCAAGAACTCTCCTTAAGTAGAGACGCTTTTCCTCGTTCTCATGGATACGATAAATTTGTTGTGGTTTTAGGTCCCTATACGATACAGCATTAGGGCGACAGACCCTCACATCGAAGAATGCTCCCAGAACCCACGTGCGTGGATATCTAACCTCGCATCCTGAGTTTTATTAGATCCTCTGTTCAAAATGTTCGCCGGAGATGTCTTGGAGGACTGACTCGATCTCGACATCGCTGCACACCACACTCAGAAATTCAGCTTCGACATCTCCTAGCTCGTTGTAGCGTTTAGTAATAAACCTCCTAGTTTTCAAATCATAGAGTGATCAACCGTAAAGGCCTCCCCACAAGCACATGTGGAGGGGATTTCTTCCACTGGTCAGTCGTAACGTAGTTTAACAGCATCACGGAACTCCCTCTTATTCAGGTTAAAGCCCAAATCCTGGACAGGAGGCACTGTAAGCCATGCTGATGATCCCTTTTCTGCCACCAGATCTTCTAGCTGCTCGCTAAGTCTTTCTTAGTGCCATCTCCTTAATACGCTCTGCCCTGTGTTCGAGTTCCTTTAATTTTTCACTTCTTACCTCCTGTTGTGCTACTTTTAATTTGCGAGGGAATCTTCTGGTAACTGATGTGACTGGGATACAATTTGTTCAAGAAGGGGCTTTGTTCGTTGACAGGCGAAGCATATTCGTGCCAGTTTCTTCAAGGGAAGGGTTTCCCACGAGCATGTGAGATATTGCATTCTCTAAGGACTCTAATAAATTAGAGCCATTAGCTTGTGGTTGAGATAGGGCAAATTCAGCTAACTAAGCTATGTCATTGATCCAATTGGTCACCTTGTTGCTAACATATTCGTCTAAATACTCCCTTGAACCTATTGTTGCCCCAAGGTGTTTCTGCCCTTGTACTGTTCATTTTTAATGGACGTGTCCTTGAAAGCTTCCCTGACACTCCCTGACACTCCCACGGAACTCAACTGGTGACATTTGTGGGGCAGGATATTACACGGGTAAGGCACACGACTTGTTTTCTTGCTCTTAGATAAATGGTAAGCCATAGACCGAATGCAAATATGGCGGATCTCGCGGTCGGCCCGGGTCTGGTTGCGCGAAAGCGAGGCTAGGAGGCCTCGAGAGTCTTGTTTTGACTGCGCGTCTTAGCGATTCAGTCGATCAATATGGTTTCCTTCGAGTTGTTAGGTGCTTAAGAGCCATCAAACAGGAGATTTAACTCCAGCAGAGACGCTAGTTGATTATCTTCGCTTTGCCAAGGTTCTTTACGAAGAAAGAAATGGATTCAAGCGATTCGGCGCGGCGAATGGAGGCACTTTACTACAGTTTACTATCAAGGAGTTAAAAGAACGAAAGTGTGCTCGCTCACGAAACTATTAGAATGAGTGAATAACTGAAAGATTCATGGTTCTGTTTCAAGTTTGCTTTGTCCGTTCTCTTGCCAAGGAAAGGTAAATATCCTCGAGAACGAGTGAATCCGCCGTCGCGACTTTCGGTGTATTGTGTACAACTGGCCGCAGTGAATGGCTTAAACATTTAATTCAAACAGAAAAGAAGACCTTCATATCTTCAAACAACCGGGTTATATAGTATTTAAAAGTACTTTCTGGATGCTGTTCAATGGGTTACGAGCCTCTTCTTTTCATTTATTAGACTATTCTATAGATTGCTGAGGAATTGTTCACAAGCTGCGTTAACATCTTTGTATTTTAGTCAGTACTGTTATTTGATACCATTATTGTAGCGTTTAGAATGGCGTAATTTCATCATTTTTGTGAAAAGAGCAGTAAAAGTCATTAAATTACAAGAAAGAAAATCTTCGTGTTACAATGCCCTCTGTTGTTGTAAAAACGAATAATTATATTGTCGTATGATTCTCTTACTGGGACAGTTTGTTAGACTTCCCCCATTTTCCTATGGTTGTCCCTTGGGATGTGTATTGTTATTCACATTTGCTTATAACCTGTACTGGTACAGAATGACTCTGCAACAGAAGATGATGACGAAGGTGATGACGATGATGACGAAGAAGTGGTCACTATTCTGCCGGAGGATAAATACCGCGTGGGTTCCTGCCTAATATATATTTATATATTATTGCTTTGGTTACTTTACTTTCGAACACATTAAGGCCTCTTAGAAGTAGCGAGTGACTGATAATAATGAATTGATTGATATCTACATTCCTCGCTATGTAGGCTCATCAGTGGGTTCTGGACAACATGGATAAATGGGTTGAGAAGTACTTAATAGCAGACAACAGCATTAGAATCAGAAATGGTAGGTGATCTTAGTCTTGGATATCTTGTAGATACAACTATGCAAAGAGGTAACCGTGTTCCGATATCTTTGTTCATTGCGACTCACTCAGTAAATGCGCAAATATGGTAGGTATTGCCCCCCAAATAATCAGTAGAGCTACCTGAAGACCTGAACATTGCTTGTGGATTTTGTTTTTTGTATTCCCTCAGCCTCAGCGTATTTGCTTGTGAGTCTTGTTCCCAACAATCACTTCAGACAGGGATTCAGGTGAGTGCCTGTGTCAGATTCCTTCCTTTGATGTACATTCCATTCCATTTCGTTGGGCTGATGTTTACTTCCTCCATAGAACGCGAAATTAGGAAATTTCACCTCGTACTCTTGCAGTGACGATAAATAAATGCACTTAAAAATGGGGTGTACGTGCAGAGTTGTTGTTTTGTGTATTAAACCTATAGTTTGTTGTTGTTACTATTATTTTGACGTTCTCGTTGCTGTCACTGTTGTGGTTGCTTAGGCTCCCTACTTTAATAACTATCAGTGTCAGTTTTATCCAAGTTTCTCATTTTACTGGTCAGTAGTAGCTGAGTGAAATTTAAAGGGAAAAATTGTCGTTTACTCGTAATAAATCTAAGGATACCTGTCCTTAATCGGTCATTAAAGCCAAGCTTTCTTCCTGTAAGTACAATCACAGATTGCTGGTGTCATTTTAGGGAATTCATTCAAAGGCGTTTTTGAGTGACGCACGACAACCGGAAGTGGACTCTTTACATTCCTGTGCAGTGACTTTGCCCAAATTTTCAGTTAAATCGTCTCTCCAAGTGTAAAGAAACCAAGCAATACAAATTGTATAGGATCAAGGCATATTAAAGGGGAAAAAATCCCCACTTCCGGTTGACGTGTCTCTCTCAAAAGTGTCTTTGCTTAAGCTCGCTTTTAACTACAATTCGCTTCTTTAGATACGAGATAGAGAAAGAAAACTGGGTCGATTTTAACCTTCGCAAAGAATTCTGGGACTGTTGCTAGGGACAGAAAAAAAGTATGACCAATAGCTGACCGGCGTGTCCCTAGTAACCATCCCAGAAACAACTGCGGGACACATTTCGACTCCTTTCCCTTTCCGTTTCTAAAGTAGCGAATGTAACCGCTGGTTGTCCTTTTTTTTCCCCTCAGGTCAAGAAGCTTTTCTGCTCCTCACAAAGAACTGATGGTAACTGGAGCAGCTCTTTTCATTTAACCCTCAAGGCAATGTTGCACCGGGGGATTTGCATCGACTATTCCAGTGCAACACAACGTTGCAACGCTGTTACAATATTGTTTCGAACTGTAACAACATTGTTTCGGCATTGTTGCCCTAAAAATCGTCGTTGCAAATCGTCTCGTGTAACATCACCTTGGCACTTTTGAGAATCTTATGGTGAGGTTACCTGTCACTCCAACTTTAAGATCGGTGAACGAAATCTTATGGTACTGCCCTTAAACTGAAACCTCTTTTGCAGAACTTTTTCATATTGCCATTTGATTTCTTAGGATTTTAGGAAAAGGAAATTTGAATTTCGGGGGTGGGGTGGGAGGGGCTGTCTCTGCTCAGCTAGAGATTTACATTCTGGTGCTCTCCTGACATCCGGGGTACGGCGTAGTATTAAAACGAACAGAACGTTAATTCTTCAGCGCCACAGTTAATACCACTTCGCATCTGTCATTGGTGTAATTACGATGGTAAAGCCATCGAGTGCGAAAATCTTGGAAGCAATGTCCATGCCGTCCATACATTGAAACATTGAAGAGTCTTATCTCTTGTATTTCAGCTAAGCAAGGATGCTCTTTCCATACTTCACGAGGTACGGTGCAAAACGTTTCTGGTAGAATGTGTTTTCGTTATTGTTCTGTTACACTTTTGTCGGTTAATTATCAGTTTATTGATTGTTGTTTTGTATTTTTGAACAGATTTTCAAAACGCTGCTAACGTTGCTTGGAAGGGCAAGAAAATACTGCGGTATGTGGATTACGGACGGAATTTAAATTGCTTTGAGTTTTTGGCCCACTATTGTCCCGGTCTGAAAGTGTTAGCTAAAACAACTGGAAATCATTTAGATCGCTGTCGACTACTATTTTTACAACAACAATAAAATTGTGGGAATTGCTTGTCTTTTCCGTATCCCTAGTGTGTTAAATTCGATCAGTGTCTATAGAGTTGTGTTTGTAGGGAGTTGATTATAACACGTTGGCCAGTCATACCACTTTTCGAGTTTTAGATAGAAAGGAACTTGAGCGTACTGCCTTTTGTTGGATGGAAGTCGAAAAAAACAAACACAAAATCTTTCAGCCATGGGAGATTACTTAAGACTAACAGCTCGTTTATTCATGTAAATTAACGATTTTATTGTGGCAGCTATCTTTGTTTCTTTGTCGTTTGTGCGGCAACAGTTAAGAAAATGACTAATTTTACCAAAAAGAGAAGCTGGTGTTAATTCACCTTTTTCACATAAACCATACATACATACCGTTGTCTTCGATTTTTCTTGGGACGACTGTAATACCCAGGAGAAATTGGAAACAGTGGTTTTGCAAAATTTTGGGAGTGCATTATGGGCTGTATGAAAATAGTGAATGTTGGATTAGGGGAGGGGTGGTTGGCAGTTTGCCAGAATTATATACTGATTCATTTTGTTTTTCTCTACCCACCTACCCCTCCGCCAACCCAACATTTTGCGCAAAGTGAGAGTTAGTCTTGGATTAGGAGAGGGGTAGTGGGGGAGTTTGCCAGAACCTTATACCGATGAATTTTTTATCTACCTACCCCTCCCCTAACCCAATGTTTTGTCCCAAGGGAGAAGCTGGTATTTATGTTAGATTAGATGAGAGGCAAGTGGGCAGTTTGTCAGAATGTTAGACTGATTCATTTTTTTTCTCTCACTCTCTCTGTTGTAGATCGTAATATCCATGGTACAACAAAGCTTGTCAGTTATTTTGCTGTGTTGAACTACTGCCTGCTTTCGCGCACTGAAAAAGAAATGGTATGCTGACTGTTGCTATTTATTTTAAACAGTTTTGCTATCATTACAAAAATAATATTTTTATATACCCCTTTGCATAAACACCATTAAATCGTGGGTTACAATTTTAGGTACATTCACTGATTTTATAAAGGGAAACTATAATAAGCCTTTAAGCACGACCGAAAGGTGTGCCTTAAGGTTATTTTGTAGGGAAGAAGCGATGACCGAGCGCTGCAGAGCTGGTTTTCTTGCGACCGTATAGTTCAAGGCTCTCACAGTTTTCTGATTTGTCAACGGATATCTTCTCGCTATTCTCCATACATTTAAACTTAAAGCACCAGCAAACAGTGCGACATGTGATATGATGATATGCCCATCTTGCCCACCCACGCAATCAAGCACAACCACAGGTTTAGCTTCATCTTACCGGCTTACTGGATAATAGGGACATTACGATCCGACAACGACGGATGGCAAAGAAATTTACAAAAACAAGCCTGATGCACGTGTAGAGTTGTTGTTTTGCTTATTAAACCTATTGCTTTTTTGACGTTACCGTCGCCGACGCCGTCGTCGTCGCCGTTGTATTTTCTAAAGATCCCTAACAAAGACGGTGTGGTTATCACAGACAGGAAAACTTTACAAATGAGAATGTCAATGCAAACACGCGATTAAGGCTGCGAAGTGCCATGCAAGTCACATAACAGAATCTTTACTACAGGTTTCTAGTAAGATCTAATAAGGGCACGTGGTTAGCAAAACGTTTCGCGCTGGAAGCGCGAGCGAACTGCCAACATCAGTACTACGAATTTTGGCACAATGGCAAGAGAAAGATAGGGAAAGAGAGAGGAAGGGGCGAAGGTTGACCTTGGCGAAGTTTTCATGAGTCAGCTATGAGCAATAGAAACGTGTAATTCATGTATTAATAGAATAAAGTAATTACATTGGATGAACGTTCATTTTAGTTTGAACTTGATTCCTTGTTACTGTTGTCTTTAGTTCACGCCTTATTGTGCAGAGTTATGGCGTTTGTTTCACCCGCTCATGTCAGAGCCAAACATCGCTGTACATCCAAACAAACAGGTTAGTAATTCCATAATGCGATTAAGCTGCTGCGACACAGTTTGTAGGTATGGAGGCTTAGGCACTTTCTGGGTTCATTTGGGAAAAGAGTGGAAGTAATTATATGCTACTGGTTGCCTTACCCATTTATCAGCCAATCACAAACAACGTTTGTGTACCCTAGGGATTAGACTTGCTACAAAGCGAGCTTCAATGCATGAGGTTGCGCTGCGACCGAGCGAGCGACGAAGTCTCGAGGTCGACTTGTTTCGCGTGAATGAATCTGAATCATATTATAAGTTAAAACAATGATTGACATATGCTGTGTCGGAAGCGACGTGAAATATCACACACCGTCCTATTGGTCAACTGTCATGACGTCACCGGTAGGGTTTTCGACCGGTGAATTTCGCGCCAAACAGGTATGAAAAGTCTTTTAAAATGGCATAACCAACCAGGAAACAAGGACTTTTAGATAGTCTACCAAGGGATCTCAGAAGCCGTTGTATCAAAGCTTGTGCCAATTCTCCATGTACATTTACGAGTGTTGAATTGTTTTCTTTCTGTTCTAGCAAATTGCGGGGTGGGGGGGGGGGGGGGTATTATCAAAACCGTAACGGTCCCTTAATTTTCTCTTTATTATTTGTTTTAAGTAAAATTTGTTATTATTCAGTTTAGCAATCACGCTACAAATTTACTATATGAAGGCTATTTCTTGTCAGCCTGTCATTTTAAAGAAAAGGAGTAGAAAACTAAGTTGTACAAGTTGAATGTTTATACTTGCTAAACACGCGACGATATCTCAGTAAACCTACTGTTTCTGCTTACTGGTGTGGCTAATTTTTTCCCAAATAGATCACCTCTGCTTAATGCCCACGAATAGCCATTTGAAGTTGTGGGTTAAATTGTAAGGCATTATTATTTTTCTTTTTTTAGGCCCTGTTGATCTTTTGGTTTCACGCTTGCATTGGCTGTGAGGAAAATATCGACTTTATTACGGAAAATAACCACGTTGCCACCAACATTCCGCTCAACCACATTCTGTGAGTTGCCCTCTTAATTAATTCTGTGTATCCATTGTTCAAGTGCTTTGTTTATGTTACTCGTGTTGGGTCCTTCAAAATTCCTAGTCATAGTTTGTCTAGCAAAACCTGCCGGTACATAATAATGGCGTGGAGAGGTTTAAAACAACTTTCAGCACAAAACTTTTTTCATGTCGATTTTTTTTTCTTGCTTTGCGGATCAACGGTTCTTTACAATGTAGATGGAATTTGCTTTCTTTAAGTTGTTACCGACTTTTTAACCTGGTCATTTGAAAGATGGAAAAATTAATTGAATTTAGATATCCAAGAGTTACAAGTGTGGTCCTGTGTATTGCGACTGGATCAGTTTGGTCCAACCGAAATAGTACTCTCCTACTGTGAAGACGGAAAATTCATGTTTGCGATCAATTGGTTTGCGTTTATCGTTAGTAAAGTTTTATGAACTAGTCGATTTGTGGACTTTTACTTTGGTTGCATTTGTGTTGTTATACGTTTTCCATTAATTTGACCCTTGTTTTCGCTCATGCAACCCTTTAACTGAATCTGCATTCATCTCAACACCACCATTACATTCTAACTATTTTGTTCACTGTGTTTTATTTTTTCAGCTCTAGTGACGAACCTGAAGTACTGACGTTTAACAGGAATGTTCTACCTGCTTATTATGGTCTACTGCGGTTGTGCTGTGAGCACTCTCCTTCGTTCACACGCCAGCTCTCCACTCATTCCAATATGAAGTGGGCTTTTGAGAATCTCACCACTCGCATGAACCAGTACCCACAGGTATTGATATCGTTAGAAGAAATTTGATGCCGGGTTAGGGGGGGGGGGGGGGGGGGGGATGGGGAAGCCATATCACCCATATGAAAGGGGCGGGGATGCTCGTCGTCTCGCTTAGGGGAGTAAATTTCGGATTTTGGTCTCACTTCCTCAGTTCTGTAGGGCGCACTGGACAAAACGCCATTATATTTAGACATAAGGGGCCACGCCCAGATTGGCCTCCTTTCTGGTTTTACTTCAAACTTTTCTACGAGCATCCTTGCCCCTTTTATATCGGAGTCCCCCCCCCCCCCCCCCCCCCCGCCCCTGTGATTTGATGTTGATCATTCTTGGGACCTAAAGGGTGGACCATTTCTTTCCCAAAATTTAAAACAAATTCAAATTTCATTTTGTAAAACGCTGAGAAACAAACACAACCATGCAAAAGTAATGCCAAAACTACCAAAGAGGTTTCGGATGGTCTCACTCGTGGATTTCAACCACAGACTCAGAGTTAAATGTGAGAAGTTAGCTTTAAGTGTGAGAAGTTAGAAGTTATTAGAAGTAATAAGTCATATTTTTTTCTTTTTTTACAACATAGTAAAAAAACGCCATATGTGAAAGTACTGATAAAGAGGTTTCATTTGAATGGTCGCACATAGGACTTCTTCCCGCAGCCTCATAAGTTAGAACTACATACTAACTAAATACTGCCATGTGAAAGTGTAGAGATGATTCAAAGTTCTTTTGTTGTTTTCTTAAACACTTGATCAACTCAATCTTCGGAAGGAATTTTAAATGTTTTATATTTTTCCCTTTACAGGCAGTGGAAGAGCTGTTTGCTCTCCTGCGTTTATTTGCTGGTGTGACGTGTGACCCGTCGAGGGAGAAAACTAAAGAAGAAGAAGCGTTTGAGGCGGCCTTCAGAAAAGACACCATTGCACTGTATCAGAGCGTACTGGACCCTGGCGCATCGTGGACAACGCTTATAAGGTATAAATACATTATCTTATATATTTCGACTCTGTTGAGATTCAGTCAACTCTCTCGTAACGAACACCTCCCTAAAATGGACACTTAGAGTTGGCCCCTGACTTTCTTGCTCCTTTTAGGGCCTGTTTACATGGAGGTGTTGGAGCCCAGGTAGGTTAGATAACCGGCCTGTCCATATAATCGCTCATTTTGATTTGATCACGTTCGCATGATAGTTGGGGTGACCATATGAGGGATTGAATGCCCAGGCGGGTTACCCCACCTATCTGCTCCCCCCCCCCCCCCCTTAATGTAAAGAGTCCCTTTGTTGACTCTCTGACATCTTTCTAAGACGGAACATAGTGCCGATCCCAAAGGTGTCCGTTTTAGAACGAGATGACTGTAAAAGAGAACAGATTTTAAACCAGGGGTGAAATTCGATCACTGGATATGCGCAACGACATGAACAGAGTGATTGTACAGCTAGTAACCGTTTTTTTGGTTCCCTTGTAGTGCCTACAAAATCTTGCTTCAGACCGAAGAGGACAGATTAACAGTGGTTGCCAACCAGGGACTTTTGACACTGTCAGATGTAAGACTAAATTGCACTTCAACTCTAGTCAGTTGATAGTCTTTTCTTTTGATGTATTTCCCCTTCTTCGAGGAATTAAACGCGCACAGCTGAAGTGCATCAACGCGAAGCGCGAGAAAAAAAAGCAAGTTTCCTGTACCCATCCCTACTTATTACTCTAGCGGCAAGTAAATTCCCTTCGATTTTTATTTCCTTAGGAGCGCTCGACTTTCCTTTAAGAGAAAGGTACAAGGTCTGTGAACAGACAATTCTGTTGACTGCTCTTTTAATAGAATTATGAATAGTCACTAATGCAGGAAGGCGAAATTTGGTTGGAAAGGAAAATATACAGGGGCGATTATTTAGATAAAGTTTTGTTCAAGCAAGTCCTTATATGAGACGTTTAGTGGACACAATTTCAAGACTTATGAATTAGCAAAAGCCACAAAAACATTTTTCTCCTAAAAAGTTCAAACCAAGAGGCAGATAATTATACAGTTTTATTGTATTAGTTTGACAGTCGTTAGACATTTAACCGGTATTTTTGCACTTACTAGTACATGGCAAAGTCAGGTGGAAGTTAAGATTCTTTCTTCCATCTTTAGATCGCAGAATGTCTTTACATTGGAAGAGTATTTCTTAGTTATCGTAACATCATTCCGTACTGTTATATAGCCGGAAACTGTTTTCCCAACAGCGCGCGCTGTCATTGGTTACTTCGAGGTCATATGACATCTAACAATGAAACTCTTTCCCGCCAAAATCTCTTAGCGGGCAACATTGCAAAATCTAGGAAATCTAGGAAAATGTAGGAGTGCGAGAATGTTGACCGACGACCGCCGTTACAGTGAGGTGTAATGAATTTCCAGCTATATAAGAAATTACTGACTGACTGGTCCCGAGTGAAACAGTTAATTTTGTTTCCCGACGCGGGAGGCCAGTCATTAAGTGTTTATTATCAAACAGGCATTCACCACCCTTCACATGATCTACCACGAGGCCACGGCCTGTCACGTAACGGGAGACCTGACAGAAGTGCTTATGATATTACATAACTTGCTGGTGTGCTGCCGGCCGCATAGCAACAGACCAGGTACTATAGTTAAACAATGTATGGTTTACTTTACAGTATACATGCCGCGTGTATCAAGCTACAAGTGCGTTTTCGTTTGTTTGTTTGTTTTTTGTTGTTGTTGTTATTTTTTTGCAAACAAGGTAAACTCTTAAATTATGTCCCTCTGCCTAGCCAGCGAAGCTGGTGGGATTGTTATGCCACGAGGAAAAATCTCGAATTCAGTTTCACTAGCTCCCAAACTTCTTGTGGAGGCATGTGTGGCCAAGCGGTTAACACCTCGAACTCCGGATCTGGAGGTCCGGGTTCAAGCCTCGCCCGTCGCGTTGTTTCCTTAGACAAGGAACTTTAGTCCACTTTGTCTCCCTTCACCCAGGTGTATAAATGTGTACCGGCGACATATTGGTGGGGGGTAACCCTGCGATGGACTAGCATCCTGTCCAAGGGGGGAGTAGCAATACTCCTGGGCATGTTTCATTCTAAGGAATCCGGGATGCTATCCTGCCGTTTGGGCCTTTGGCTCTAGTGCACCTTTATCAATTCTTTTTTTTTTCTTACCAAACTTCTCCGTCGCCAAAAAGCAACAGCATTCCCCCCGCTTATTCTACTAACTACACAGACGCTCTTCTCCCCAACAGCTGTCTCTAACTCCACCAATAGCGCCGACTGGTTAGCCTGCGCTTTTTTCCAACAGTTTTTGTTGAAACACCAGCCCCTTCGTGCATGCTATTTAAAGCACTTGACTGATCTGGCTGGATAGTTTTGATTAAAGTGAAATTCTCATTATGACTGGAATGGTCAGGCCGGTTAGTTCTGACAAATGGAAAGTGTCCTAAGAGAGCAAGCAAATGCTGTTCTCTTATCAAAGCTAAATGCTAGCGCTAGAAAACTTCAATGTTTCGTTCAGTGTGCAATTTCTATATTGTTTACGATTTATCTGTGTCTGTTTGTTGTATTTCAGATGTCCGCAATAGCCTTTCAACCTGGACAAAGAGATTGGATGTGGCACAAAAACTCCTTTCTTTGTTGAACTCTTATACTCCTAAGGAAGTGAGACAGTCTTGCCTAGGTGAACACCTAATGTGTCGTTGGCATCTTATAAATTCGCTTAATTGCGTGCACAGTTATGAACACTGGAATATTTTGTCTTTATCCCACAATGGTGTTGACAAGAAAGCAATGATTTTGTTTCTTTGGCAGAGGTACTGAACGCCATGTTGATCCTGTACCCGAACGACTTCTCAGAAGCGATTATTCCTATCATCCATGGCTCCCATCAGCACTGGAACAAAACGTCTCCTCCAGGTCGGTGTCCTTACTCCAAAAAGGAGACGTTTATTTCGTCTGAGTTGATTTACGTTGAGTTCCGATTGCCAGCCTTTGCGCTGTTGTTAGAAACTTAATTACTCACGCTCTTTATATCTTAACTACGCGTTCAACCCCAAGAATTACCAATCAAGCAAAATTTCCAAGCTCCTGCATTTGATAGTGGAGATAACGTGAGTTCCAATGGCAAAAAGTGGGTAAAACCCTAGACTAACTAGTAAGTGCTGTAAATAATTGTGCTGTTCTTACTACATGCCATCGAGAGCCATAATGGGATTATGGCTCTTGATGCTATGGCCCGTAGTTAGCACCGTAAATAATTAAGCCAATTCCCAGTTGCGCCAATCCTCTGTTTCATTGCGAGGCTAAGTGCGGAGCTCTTGATATGAAAAAGATTCTTTGTTCTCGTGCAAATAAAACTCATTTTCAGAAGAAAGGTTTTGCACTTATCCTCGTATGCTTTTCCAGCAAGAAGCAGATACATATCTTACTGTAATTCTTTCAAAATATTTTCCGCTTCTCTTTGGCCTAAATCACCCGTCAAGTTTTTCATAGCCAACTGGCGCTGACCAAATTTGAAAAATTATGCAGGTCTCGGAGGGAGCTTTGCGACGAAACCGATGACTCTTTCTCGATCTCCAAAATTATTATTAACAGTTGTTCGCTGATAGCTTTTACATTGGATGGATAACCCTTAATCCCATTGATTTCTTCTATTCGCATAAATTATAAGCTAATAACGTCGCCTCAAACTATACGGTGGATAATTTTAAAGTTAAAAAGTTATTCTGATTTTTAAAAATCCGTGCTTTTTGTAAATATCATTGTAGATTGGATTCCCTTTTTTACCAATGTATTCACTTCCGTGTTTATATCTCTTAATTTTTTAAATCTATAGAATTTTTAAGAACCTTTTATTATAATCACTATTTGTAAATAAGCTTTTTATCATGATTGTTGTAATTTTATTATTATCAATTTTGTTTTTAGAGGGCCACTAGGGAGGGAGAATACTTGTTTAGAATTTTTAAGATCCTTTATTATAATTACTATTTGTTAATAGGCTTTTTATCACGACTGTTTTAATTTATTATTATCAATTTTGTTTTTAGAGGGCCACTAGGGAGAATACTTTTTATATTTATGTTGTAAAATCTTCTTTATCACACCCGGGTTTAGGTCCCATTGTGGGCGCAACTGTCCCAGCCCATCTCAGTTCAGTACTCTTTTTAAAACATGTCATATTGCGTTCGTGTTTTAGGCTGCCTTCTTGCGGTGGAAGCTATTTCGCTTCACTTCACTTACTTTAGCAAGCTCTGGATGGAAGTGTACCAGAAGGCTGGTGAGGTAAGTCGTGTCTTTTGTTCTAAATGAATGGTTACTTGGCAGGAATGGCGTTAATTGGCGGGCATGTCAAAAGCTGGGATGAACTTTTGGTTCAATTATCCATAAGTAGCCACGTGTTCATGCTCATATTAGCAGCGAGAAATCATCGGCCCGGGACCCCGTCCCTTCTTTTACAGCCCTGCTGCTTACTTTAAGTTATATTTTCCATTGTTTCCATTGTTTCGATTGTGAAAGTAGCCACGGGGTCATGCTCATATTAGCAGGGAGAAATTTTCGGCCGGGTCCCCGGCCCTTAATTGACAGCCCTGCTGCTTACTTTTGGTTCTATTTTCCATTGTTTTCATTGTGAAAGTAGCCACGGGGTCATGCTCATATTAGCAGGGAGAAATTTTCGGCCCGGGTCCCCGGCCCTTAATTGACAGCCCTGCTGCTTACTTTTGGTTCTTTTTTCCATTGTTTCCATTGTGAAAGTAGCCACGGGGTCATGCTCATATTAGCAGGGAGAAATTTTCGGCCCGGGTCCCCGGCCCTTAATTGACAGCCCTGCTGCTTACTGTTGGTTCTATTTTCCATTGTTTCCGTTGTGAAAGTAGCCACGGGGTCATGCTCATATTAGCAGGGAGAAATCATCGGTCCCGGACCCCGGCCCTTTACTTTAGCATCAGGAATAGGTTGCTCCACCCTGTTACCTGCTTTCGTTTATCATGATTAATTGATCAACGAAAATGAATTTTAGTTAATGAGCAACACTTGTTTGTCCTATGTTCAGAGATTTTCACGTGCAACCTTTACGAACTCTTCATTGTTTATTTGACCAATCACATGGCACTCTTAACTTGCATTCCCATGTGCTTCGTCACTCTGTTTTTTCTTCACGGCCAAGCACAATGTCTTGAAGTTTCTTTTCAAATTCCCTCCCATCCCACCCTTCACTTTGTTTTATTTTATTTTAGTGGACATAGGACTTGCGAAACCTTAATTAAGTGCCATGTTGTCAAGTAGTAATCATTTTATGTATATAACTTATTAATTAGTTAAAGACAGTATTATTGTAAGCAACTTATGTATAGTCATAATCAATTTCTGCGTCGACACGTTGATGTCCTTTTCAGTTAAGAGTTTCAACTCGAGGCAATGATATGACATCTATTTAGTTACTTCTTACAATTTTTCTCTGAAGTCAGTAGTGTATTTTCAATAAAAATTGGGAATGGGGATGAAGTGCTCCTCGCGTCACACTTTTCAGACTTTTGCCCCCATAGACTCGACATTTTGTACTCCTGGGATGTACATATAGGTTAGTGGGGGCCTCAGGGAGGCCCACGATTGGTCACAGCCGACCCTGAGGGGAGGACCAACTCCCTCCCCTATATCGGTCTGTGCATATTTACCCAAGAACGGTCACAGTCGGCCCTGGGAGGAGGCCCAACTCCCTCCTCGATGCCGTCGGTGTACCACCCTGCTGGTAGGTTTTCTTTAGCTCACAAAAATCCAGGAGTACATAGGGCTGACCTTTTAAGTTTCAGTGGAGCACTTTGTCACCCACTACCTCTTTTTGAGCCACACCAAGTTGCTGTTCAGTATAATAATTTTGGGTCCCCAAACATGAGGAAGTTTATTAACTGAAGAGTAGTCAGTTCAGGTTGCAGTTTTCAAACCTTTTGTTCTCCTTCCTTTTGCCTCCCTCACAGGTGTCTAAGCAGGTGTTGGTAAATCAGTGGACTAACTTAGTCAAGACACTTGTAACGACAGTAATTGCCGACAGACCTGCAGCGGAGAAGGCGAGTGACGCGGATCTGTGTGTTATAGCCAAGAGACTTACTGCGGTAAGTTGTTCGGATAGATTGGTTTTAACCTGAAACTTCAGTGTCTAAATGCTCTCAATCTGGCCTCTTAATCTGGATAGCGCTATTGGCCTGCCTCGTAGATCAGTCGGTTAGAGCGCTGGTACATCTACTTCTGTGTACTACTTATCCCTTACTCAGTACTTAAATTGCTTTTATGGCTGTGTCTATGATTGAAACTCAATGTAATAATAATAATAGTAATAATAGTTCTGTTATTTAGCTTCGGCACTATTTAAAGCGCTAATGCTAGTGGGGCCGAGCAAATGCCTTAAACAAATAATCCAAAATAAAACTTAGCAGGGTTAAGAATCCCAACTGGCAGGAGGCAAACCAGCTGGCTAATTACAAACGCGGCCGAGGATTTGAACTCGGGACTACCGTGAACAAATCCAGTTAGCGGTTGGAGCGGGACTTGAACTCGGTGCCTCCGAATTGCAAGTCCAGCGCTCTAACCACTCGGCCACGCTGCCTTCCATACTTCAGCGTGCTCTGTCAAACAAAGCCTAATGAGCAGTACTTTCACACAACAGGAGGTGTTTTTCAGTATTACTATAGAGACGTTCCTAACAGCAATAAAATTTCGCAGGAACTCCGAGCAATGTCTCTACTGTTCTCTGTTCGGGCGCCGCAGAAGTCCGACATCAGCCCACTACTACAGCCGAGTCTTGATGCACTTCTGTCAGTCTGTCGCAGGTATCAAAACAAAAAACAAGAAAATGCAAAGGCCACGCGCGCCCTTCGAGCGAGACTGAGCAACAGCAGAAAAACGAAGAGTCCGAGGACAAGAAGACAGGTGGAGAGGCGGAGCCGGTGAAAAAGCGAAGGAGAACGTTAGAAGGCGAAGAACAAACCAGTTCTAAAGGAGCATCCGCATCGTCTGATGTGCCAGGACCTAGCAAGGATGATGACAGCGTTGCTGGTCGGAAAAGGGAGAAAGTCCAGAGTGGCTCCCAAAAACAATCCCCAAAGAGTGGATCAATTTTGGGCTCAAGGCCGCCAACTGATTGTGTGGACTCGCTAGTTAAAGCTATTCAAAGCGCCATCACCAAAATCCCTGTATAGGTAACAAACATGAGAGGAACAGTCTGGCATTCATTGAAGTACTGTTGTAAAAGACACTTTGGCCTTAGGAGTCTGTTTGCTGCCAGATGAGTCCTAAGCTACGGGAATCTTTGAGTGTTTTTGTGGACTGCTTTTGCAGCGTTTTAGTTTCCAGTGCACAGCGGGAAAAGCCAAGAAGTTTTCGTGTTTTTTTTTTGTTTCCGAGAACTTGTGTATTTGGAATAATAAATGGAAATGAACTGTACCCCAGAAACGTTGGGAACCGGTTGGACAACAATCCAAAAACGATTTGATTTGAATCGTGGTGTTGACGTTTTTATACCCGTGAAAAAGCCTGCCTTGTACTTTGCTTCATTCCCTTCCACTGGGCTAAAATTTACATTATGCAAGTGAAAGGAGGTTTTTGGAGAGTTAAAGCAACCATGCACCTTTTCACCTTTCATGGCTTCCTGCCGGTGACAATGTAAACCCCGGTAACTAAACATACAAGACTAAACAGGGAAGGCAGACAAGCCGGGTGGGAGTGGTTTCCTTTTCCCGGTTTATGCGTTCTCCGACATGGACAATCAGAACTCCAGTCTGGGTCTTCCAGTCTTCAAGACTTACTAAGTCTTTTCTTTCAACTTAAAGCCTGTCCATCAAGTACGGGTTTCTAATTTCGGCTTTTTTAAAAAATGGGAGTATTGTAGGGAGGTGTATTTTATGGACTTTGTATCCCTATATTTGGAAAGATTGCAAGTTACATTGTATGTTCACAATTTTGCAAATCTACAAGAGAAAAGCGCTTTCACCGCCTTTTCTGACTTTGCGAAAAATAAACGGCTTTAAGATAATACTTACCTTGAAAGTAGATGATACCATTTGGCGTAGAGGCCACCGTCAAATCAGAAATATAACCATGAAGATGTGCATGTTATACAATTGTAAAAGCACACCGTAACGCGAGTAACAACCTGAGAATTAGAAATAGGTGATGTAATGTCACGTGGGTAACACATTTCCCCTTGGAGTCAGGCGATATAATTGCAAATTTCACCGTTTCATCTTGGTAAATATTTTATTCTTGAGAAAAAAACAATATTGGTCTTGTTATTTATCACTGAGAAAAAAGGTCTTACATTAACTTCCTCGTTGAAAGCTCTTTCAGTGCATTTAAAATTATATAGCAGTCGTGTGGATTTGTTCGGAAAAGAAACAGCGATAATAAATTTGGATGATGTAGAAGTAAATTTTTATGGAAATTGTTCATTAAATGTTGCCGTTGGTGCATTCTGCAGATAACAACGTATTACCGTGGAAGCTCTCGTAACTGACACTCTGGTAAGCAAACAGCTCCACTTACGGCCACCTTTACAAAAGTCCGTTTTTCTCAACTCCTGCACAAACCCTGTATTTTTACATTCTCGTAAGCGGCCAGGTCCAGGTACGAACACCTTTTCCGCGTCCCGAAAGTGTCCGCTTACGAGAGCTTACATTGTATTGCAAGAAACGATTGCAACGACGATTTTTAAGGCAATTGTTGTAACAATTCGAAACAATGTCGCAAAAAACAAAAAAGTTGCAAAGTTCCCCGTGTAACACTGGACAGTGCTGGCAATAATAAAGAACAGCGATTATTGGGCGACGGTGAGCAAAATATCGTCATTTGGCAGTGGCGTCAATTGCTTATAGTCCATTTCTACGATGACTCCGTTTTGCTACTAATGGCCTGTTTACATGGGGGTTCGGGGGGGAGGGGGGGGGGGGGGCAGGGTAACCTGTCTGTCCATATAATTTCTCATTTTATTATGTGGACAATTGGGTTACCCCACCTAAGCGGGTTACCTCACCTACCTGGGGTCCCCCACCTCCATGTCGATCTTTATCCCAGTTGAACTAAACTTAAAGAGGGGAAAATGGCGGGTTTCGGTAAACTATGTTATAAAACTTTATGCATATAATTCGGCTCATTTGAAGTTCGGCGTCTGAATCAACGCTGGTCCACATCCGTTAGTCCCGGCTGAGTCAGGCGTTATGAACGTCTGGGCCGATGCAATTTCAATTAGCTGTTTCGAATTGATTCAGATTCCGCACTGCACGTGAACATAATTCACTGAATTTGATTCGGCTAATGTGAAGTGCGGAGTCTGAAAGGCGAACCGGTCCTAAGGGCCTGTTTACATGGAGGTGGGGGACCCCAGATAGGTGAAGTGACATGCGGCGGGTCACCCCACCTATCATGTAAACGTGATCAAATTAAAATGAGGGATTATGTGGACAGGCGGGTTACCTCACTTACCTGGGGTCCCCCACCTTCATGTAAAAAGGCCCTAAGCTCCTTAATGAAAAATTGCTATGTTTTGCTGATCGGAGTTCAATATTTATTCTATCATTCAATCATTGCGTTCGAATTATTGTTTGTTTGTTTGTTTGTTTTTAATATTTTATTTAGGGCCACTGTACAGGCCATTCGAAAAGTTACTATCTCGCTGATAAATAATTGTTAACAAATTTCCCAAAAAGAAACACAAGAATTGTACCTATAGATACCTAGAAAAATAAAATACCTACCTAAATAAAAAATACCTGTTAAGCACATAAAGAAACCACATCAGGAAGAGTTTTTATTAAGGAACAATAATTCTAATTACAACTTTTTTTATATACTTTGCCGCAAACACAGGGAGAAACTGCGCATTAATAGAGCATTGTTCCCGGTCTACAAAAAAACAGAAGCAAATCAAGTTTAATCTCCATGGCGCATAAACAACCGATTATCGGAAGGAAGGTATATACAGTGGCCTTAAGAACTCTAGTCCAATCAAGTCAATCAAAACTCTATAAATACCTTATTATTAAAAAAAAAAAATGAAAGGACGTTTTTAACTTACACTTTTTCCAATAGCGTGCGTAGAGTTAACGAAAACAGCTCCGAGCAGTTTTCATAAGATGCTATGGCTGCGTCCACTCAACTCATTAGTGTTGGTGTAGCATTGCTAATGAGTCGGGCTATATGCACAGGGCGACGCACACAGCTAAATTTATACCGTTCCTTTGTTCCTGAACTGAAAACAAAACTGTTTTTTACCCCGTGTAAGGAAATCTAAGACAGCCTTAGATTCTAGATCCCGCACTGTGGATTGCAAATTCACGATGTGAATTCTGGATTTCAGGCACTGGAGTCCGGATTTCTAATCACTGGAACTTGGGATTCTTGATTCTAATCCTTAGCTGGATTTCAAAGTCTAGGATTCTGGATTCCAAAAGCAAAAATATGCGGTATTCTGGAATTTTCATTACCTTACACAAGGCGATATTTTCTTTTCAAACAATCGAATACAGCTTTCGTCCCCGATAACTAAACGTACGAAGTGACTGCAAATCTTAGTATGGTCTTATAGTAACGTCATAGTAGCCTGTGTTCGATATATTAAAGTTCTAACATGACTCCGAGGCTTGAGGGTCAAAATTGCAATTGTCTCGCAATTCCCAAAAGAGACTTTTGTTATTGAGTACAAAGAAAACCAAACCAAATCTAGAAATATGACCAGAAAGCCTCGGAGTGGTCTTAGAATTTTGATATATTGAACGTGGGCTTTTATAAAGGTTTTGATAATAAACGAAGCGATCAACATTGTGATAAGTTCTTAATGTTCATCTTGCGAAAGTTCATTCAAGGCTACGCGTTGTCTTCCGAAGGCTCCTGCGAGGGTTACTCCGTGTCCCATTTGTTTTCTATCCAAAGAAAAGAAAAAAAATAACGAATAAATAAGTGAGGGCAGAACAATGTTTCTAGTGCCAATAGGCGGGCGCGGCAGAGGGAAATTTTGTTTTGGACTAAGAAGTTGGGGGATGGAGAAGGGGAGGTTTCCAAGATTTTTTTTCCAAAACAACATTAGGGAGGAACTTTTTCTCTTTAGCAGACTTTTATTCTATCTTCCTAGACATTTGGCGCCAGATGGTTGCTATGGTTACTGAGATATGACGTCTTACTAAAACGCGGTCAAGACATTTTACGTTTTTTTGTCTGTTTGTTTATTCTCCCTTTTGAGCAGAAAAAACCTATAAACTATCCCCGAAAGTAGCAAAGTATATGGCTATAAAATAAACTAAACCTCTGGCATAAAAAAATGCTTAATCATCCAATGTTATTATTTTTAGTCGGAATCGTCTCTAAAGTCCAAGATGGCGTCCATTTTCATAAACTTTATAATCTGTTTTCTTTACACGGTGAAGGGAAGTCTGCGTAAAGACCCCATAATGAATACCGTTAAGTAGTATCCTGCTGTTTTGTTCTAGTAAAATGCTCTGATTGGCTGCCTGACAAAAGGCATTGGAAGCATCACATCTGAGTGGCAGTTATTGAGAATTGCCAGGAATAATTTATGCAAAATTGGTTTCAGCGACATGTTTAAAGAAGCTGTCTTGCAAGCGTCGCTTTTCAGTCTGCAATAAAGTAAACACTAGTCGTCCGCGAGCATGCTACTTACCGATTGCATGGGATTCTGAGTGGCATTTTCAGTCATTTTAGCCGCCAACTTTTGCTGTCAGAAAAAAAAATAAGAATAAAGTTTAGTAGGTAAAACAACACATTTCCACGTGTCCTAATTTGCAGAAGAAAGCAAAACGCTGAAGGATTCTGGTCATAGTAATAAAATGACGCCATCATGCAAAAGCCTATTGTACGGTTCGGTATGCTGTAGAGCGCGTGCACTCGCGAGGCCGTCATCTATGCAAATTTATTGTAACAAAAAAGTGGATCACCAACATAGCCGCCGTGATTTCAAGTAAAAACGCTCCATGCGATTCAAAGACATTGCCAACCTACCCCTCCCCTTACTCAAACTTTAAACTAAATTCTCACTTTGGACTAATTGTTGTGTTAAGAGAGGGGTGGGTGGGCTGAACTTATACGATTCAGGGACACTGCCCCTGACACTATCCCTCCCCTAACCTAATGTCAACACTAAGTTCTCTCTTAGGGCAAAATCTTGGTTTAACTGAGAGGTACAAAGTGGGGAGGGAGAGTAGGACGTTTTCCAATACCCTATACTCCGTATTATTTGTTCTTTACTAGAGAATTGTATGTGGCCATAAATCACTTATTAGCGGACTCTGTTACCATTTATGTTTTCTACATGATAATATATGACTGCGTCGTCTACATGCCCCTGATATATAATATGGTAGGGATTTCAGATTTCACTAGTTGAAGTTTATGGAAGGGAAGGCAAATATGTCTTTTCAGTTTGTAAAGGGAACGAAAAGGGCCAACGGACGCATTTTGTGGCTGCGAAAATGTCAAGAAAACTTTCTGGATTAGTGATTTATTCGTATTTACGAGGCAGTGCATTTGCAGAAGTCTAAATCAGTGCGAAAGGGTAACTTTTCTGTGAAAATTATATCTAAAAGGGTAAGCCGTTACACCTGGTACATACTTACCAATAACATTGCAAGGAATTCATGTCCCCTTGCCTTCTGCTTTTTAGGTTTTTTTGTAGGTTTTTTTGTCGGCGTTCGTCTTCTCGTAAGACCTGGTCGCTCATATCCCCGAGCTGGGTCTAAAAGATCACAGCAAACAATCAACCACAAAAAAGTGATCGTCAAGAGTCGTTTGGAATCCATCGACTATATCGTTCTTCCGGTTTACCAGGTGTTCTGTTGCGAAGATGAACTTGAATCTCAGCTGAAAAAGAAAAAGAAAATTGTTGGCTTTTTCAGCTTTTCACTTATATTAGTTGTTATCTCTAGTTTTTAAGTGTCAAGAGAGATTTGTGTCTCTCGTTATCGATATAATATCCTCAACGTGTTGGCCTGGAGGCCATGTTATCGTGTTGGAGTCCTTACGATACACCGTTTCCGAGTACGGGTACGACAGGAACCCATGGTACGAATAATTTACCCGTACGCGTAGCCCGTAGATTGCCTCTTACCCCGAAGAAACGGGTAGGGTACCGGGTAGAATGATGCCACTATGACGTCTGGGAAATAATGGTTTCCTTTTCTAAGTACTTGGCAAGCATGTTCGCTTACCCGTACCCGTAGGCAGAAAAGGTGTATCTTAAGGTCACTCTTATGTCCGAAAATAGAGTTCATAAATACCTTTTATTTAAGTATAAACACCAATGAAGTACCAGGTGAGCTTTCGCGCGAGAACATGTTATCTTCACATATGAAAAGATCACCGATGCTATCGGGCTATATAATAAATCGCGCCTTTCACAGAAAAAGCTATTAAAGTGAAATGGTTTGGTATTTCATTGGTGTTTATATCATAAATAAAACATTACATGGTTGCTTGGAAATACGAAATTTCTCTTCGACTGGTGAATAATTCTATACTTAGGGTGCGTTCGATTGGGAAATCTGGATTTATATTTTAAAATCCGGATTTCGGATTTGCAATCCAACGCGAAATCCGAAAACGGATTTCAACGCTGAAATATTTGTTTAAGGATTTTCCTTTTTACCGTTCGATTGGGAAATCCGAAAAAGGATTTGAAAAACTGTCCTTAGGAAAAGCGGTCTTGCATGCACACGCATAATTAGTAAAAAGAAGACCGCTATTCACGAGAACAGTTTTGCAAATCCTTTTTCGGATTTCCCAATCGAACGACAAAAAGGGAAATCCAAAAAATCCGGATTTGGATTTCTTAATTCAAATCCACCCTGAGGACGGATTTCTCGGAGGTGAGCTTGATACCTTCAAGCCAAACATAGATCTTGTTCAGACCAAAATTAAGCCGCTCATTCAGTTGATATCATTGTCAGCATAGGTGATGCCCATAGTGGTAGTAAAAATTCTCAGCCAAGCTGAACGAGTCGAAATTCGAAAAGTCATGAATGTGCAGTGAAAATAATAAGGGACCTAAAATGGTCCTCTGGGGTACACCACTTCATACCAATGTCTCACCCAACTTACGGTCATTCACTACAACACAAAATTATGTAGGCACGACCACTAAGGTATGACATTAGCCACTCTCCTTTGGGGCCAGTTATACCGTCATAATCGATTTAAATAGCAGTAATAGCAGTAAGGCATGGTGGACAGCCTTTTCATAGTCTTTTCGAGGTCCAGAAAGATACAGACATGAATCACTGTACTATTGGCGTGGTCAATATTGAATTACTAACTTTTGGTTGTCTCAAATAAGGCAGAATCAGTAGCGTGACAAAAGCTGGTTAGGTGACTTTATTTATCTCAACGTATTTAACTTAACCACCTCAGTAGCCTTGAAACGTTGACTCTTACTGTCATTGTACGCACAGTGCATACCCATAAATCGAAAAAAAAAAAAAAAAAAAAAAAGAACAGCTGATCCTCTGTATTGATATTTCCGACGAAATCGAAGTCGCGGCGATCGCATTGCCATTTCAATCAAGTCTGACAACGTTGGTCGTACTTGGTCGTGGAAGGCAGGCAAAGAAACCTGTCTCAAAAACTGAGTGTGTTTTACGTTCAGTTGTTATTTTCTCGTTTCCGTCGTCCTTGACGTTGTGCTGAGCCCATAGTAGCGTGAACACGCAAAACAATTCTTGCTATGCGACGATTTTGTGAGAAAACCAACGATTTGATTCCGTCCGTAGGTGCCCATAATTACTTACTGAATTTTGGTGTCTAATCATACATCCTTCATCAGTTTACTCAAGCCCTAAATTAAGGAACAATAATTATTATAATAGTAATTTTCTTTGTTTACCCTCGGCAGTATTTTATAGCACTAATGCTTGTGGGGCCAAGCAAATGCCTGAAACAAATAATTCAAATTAAACTTAACAGGGTGAAGGATACCATTTTGCCGGAGGCAAACCAGCTGGCTATCTACATGCTTGCTTTCCAGCTAGCGGTCAGGGCGGGACTTGAATGCGGGGCCTCCAAATTGCAATTCCAGCGCTTTAACCACTCGGCCATGCTGCCTCCTACAAGGAAGGTTTCATTTTGGCCGAAAACCTGATCACTGATCATCACTTTGTGAGCAGTTACACAGTATGATAGGGCTGTCGACTCTTCGTTTCACCCTTACAAACTTTAAACTAACTGGCTGTGGCTATAGTCGACATAAACGCCTTAGTACGAATCAAAACAGATTTAGAACCCTTGAAGCCCCATTATCTCTGGAATGTAATCATTAATCGACAAGTAATCGTTGATCAAAAGAGTGCCGATCTATACTGCATGCGACAATTTGTCCCAGAAGAAGAAAGGGCGGAAACTAACTTTCCGATAAATTGTTGTGAATTCATGAGTCTTTCGTATTGACGACATTTCAATGGTTTTGAACTCTGAAGACTGATCTTGGAGTACTAAAATTATGAATGAGCTAAGCTTCGTTTCAAGGCATGGCGCAGAAGCTTGAGTAGTTTCGAAAGACAAACTAGCCCAAACTCAGCAACTCGAAAGGCATAAGGTCTGATATGAAATGCAACTTAGCACTGCAAATTTGCAAGAAATTTAAACTGGAATTTGAATCCAAGGAACTCAGGGGCACCCAACGAGAATATAGTTCAAAACCACTTAAACATAGCATTGTTAAACGTATTTTAGTATTTAAATGGTAGATATAGGCATATTTTTATCCCCTAAACATTTTTCATCAGTTCGGACTTCCTAGCTGAAAGCCTAGTGATCCGAAAATTATAGGGATCAAAACTTACCCGTTCGAAAATTCCAGCCAGAAAAAAGGCTCCCGAAAATTCTAGGTGACCTTTTTAGGGTAAAAATCCGTTAAAAATAGGCAATTATACCATTTTTTAGATGTTCGAAAATCCTAGGAGAGGCAGGCAAGCAAGAAATTTTACAAAACATGTTACGAAAATTCTACATATCAAATCGTCTTCCGAACAGATGTTTTCCGAAAATTGTCGTTGTGTGCCCCTGAGAACTCAGACAAAGATTAAAACAGCGATGCGATTAAACTGACTGGCTGCATTGAGACAACTAACAAACATAACATTACCGGACAACAAACAAACTGGAAACTGACTTCCACTCGTGGCTTCTGGGATGGTCTGACTACTAGTTACTAATACTGTCCAACGCAAACGGATTCCGATGGTGCAGACCGCCGCAAACCGTTTAAAGTAAAGTTTTAAGTTTGCGGTTTTAAGTTGCAGGCGGAAGGGAAGATGGGCAATTAATACTCACTTGCAAAGGTGCTGACACGAAATTTATCAAAATTCAAACAGTGGGAACTGCCACAAAACTCGTTGAAACACGAAAATAACTGATGAAAATAAGGCACAAAGAACCTTGCAAATATACGAAAAAGAAGGCACTGTTGGACAAACGTGAAGATTTTGAAAACCTATTTGCCCAGTTAACAAGGGAATATATTAAATTGTAAAAATATTTGAATGACACGAAGCTGTGACTTCGTCACTCACACGTAATTTCTCAAGTTCCATAGATAATAAGGACCCCCAGATAGATAGTTCAATTCTTGGTTTTCACATGACGTCACCAAAATTCAAACTAAGAAACTATCGCTTCTTCTGCGTTTCTACTTTCATGTGATACTAGAGCACTTTAAAACCTTTGTACAAAAAAATTTCGGTTCAAAAGGGTTCTTTTTTTTGCGATACAGGACACTTTAATTTCCAGGAATTTGCGTAACGCGGCATTTAGCTGACGGCCGGGAAAGCTCTCATGTGGGTTAAAAACATCACGGTTTTTTGGAGATTTTGCTATCTAAACGTTCCTTGTCTTAGAATGAATATTACTTTAATCGTTATGAGTTCCTCAAGCGAAGAATTCACGCATAAGTACGAAAACTCAAAAACAGATGTTTCTGTTGGTTTCCTGCGGCCATTATGTGCCCCTGAAAGGGACACAAATATGGCGTCTCCATACAAAGCTTTATAAATTTGGGTAAAACGTTTTTCCGAATATCTCGCATATGAACTATTGCATAGACCTGATTCTTGGCAAGGCTTTTTGTATATTTATCTTCTTTCATTTCCCAGATTCTAGACCTCCTGTATTAAAAGGTTTCCACTTTTATTTCTACTTTCTCACGTGAGTGAAAACCGAGAATAGGGTAACTCCTTCAGTTTTTGTACAAGATAAAAACTGCTATCCAAAGAGGCCCTACAGTGGTTTAATTTACAAAATCAACTTGCCGTGAAACAGTCCCTTTAAATTCCTCCTTTTCCTTTCCAAACATTAAA
>NC_133207.1:5345117-5435117 GCF_958299795.1 Porites lutea | reverse complement strand
AAGCTTTGAATTATAACCCTACTAAAAACCGGTAATATTTTTACGTCTTTAAAATGGTAATTTGTGGCCCTGTTAACAGATTTCCATTATAGCATAGACTTGATCACCATCTGGCAAGTATTTAACTGAATCGATATTTGCAAGGTTTGCATGCGATACATATAGACGAAACAATATGAGCATTCACATCAGCCACATCACTAAAATAACTCCTGTTTGGGTAAAATTCCAACCCGCTGCGAAGCGACAAAACCTTCCAACAACGAAATTGGACGAATGAGACATAAAGATGGGTTTGAATAGCGACGGTAACGTCTGCATGGACAAATTACATCTCACTAATTAAAAACAGATGGCTTCCTCCTCACTCACTCTGGGGGCTTTTTTAAAAAAAACATTGCGATAAATGTACTGATCCCCCGGGAGGAGGGGTTGGGGGTACTTGGGTTAATTATTGCTGGGTATGTGCCGCTGGCCTCTCAGAGCCCCTACCCCATTATAGTATATTCTGTGGCCTATTGTAGACCCCATTGTAGTCACTTTTGGGCAAATGTAATTTTCGCGATCTCAACTTAGTCACTCTCTATTTATGCAATCCTTTAAATAGGTCATCATATTTTTTTTTTTTTTTACTTGAATGAAGAACACTTTACTTTTCACCTACAGTACAAAAACTCTGGTATCACGGTTTGCTAACCGTATCTTACCTCAAAAATCCGAAAATGTGCGACCCTAGTAATTCTATTAAGTAACCTTCCGGGAACTTAGTAGCTATCATGTGGCAAATTGAAAACCGCAATAAATTATTTTCGTGTGTGGTTTCCTGATCTTCTTCAAGCAAGTAAGCCATGCCACCCTGATTTCCGTTGTACTGTCATTGCATACTCTGTTGACTGGTCGCATATCCAGCCTCCAGAAACTTATTTTTAGAAATAAATAACCTACTAGTATCGTATCTATTCTGATTCATGCAGCTGCAGATTAGTTGAGGGAAATTGCCTTGAGACGCGGTAACCTGTTCCGGAGTCGCACATGTCACAGTCTTATCTGGTAGATTTTTATTGTAAACTATCAGTTTATTTCCCTGTTCATTATAAAATATTCCATTGATTTTTAAATTTAAGGAAAGATTAGATCTGTAATAAATTAAGTACTGGAAATTCTAAAATTGGATTCTTCCCACTTCTTTGTGATGTGATTTAAGATTAAGGCCATTAAGTTTTTAACGATCTGCACGTTGGAGCAACAAAGTTCAAAGGAATACCACCGATCGCGTATGACATCAGTTAACGTATTGCTTAATGAAAACAAAGCTTTGGCAAATTTAACTCCCGCAATTCGGACAAATCGTCTTTTAAATAATGGAGCTTCCATAGGTGATCCGTCTAACTATAATGTAGTCAAATATATACAGCTTACAACGTTCGCACTTTTCATTATAAACTTGCAAATGAAATGCCATTATGACGTAAAATGGTTCAAGCTATAAAAGGAAAATAACTTTTCCAACATCACTCTACTAACGATAGAACCTTTTAACGCAAAAAAATAAACTCAATCTGAGAAAAAAACAAACAAACAAATAAACAAACAAACAAGCAAAAACAAATAAAACAAAACAAAAGCATCTTGACCATATACCTTGTCAGCTTATTGGGGATGGCGCCGATCCTGTTTCTCAATTTTTTGGCTCAATTATTATTTTAGCCACTTCGATGGTGATGAAAGAATTGTTGTTAGAATTGCCCAAGAAATGTGAACACCTAGCCTGTTCCAGGCTCATAGATGGTGGTGGAAAGTCGTTCAGTAATAAGAAATGTAAAAAACGCGCGGGGGCTGGGGATCCCGCCGCCACCGCACCCTTTCCCAAGTCGTGCGCGTCTTATTTTCGCTTTGCTCGTTTTAATACGTTCCTACGATACTATCTGAGAGCCTGGCACAGGCTAGTGAACACCCGCCTACGAACGCAGATCGAGACGTATTTCCGGCTGTTGCTTTTCGAGTGGACAGAGAAAGCGACGGAAATACATCTGCGTTTGCACGAGTTTAGGTGAATACTGTTGGCTGATGATAGTTTGTTATCATAGGCTAACCGCCAAAAGAAAAAAAAAAGGAAAGCCAGGATTGTTTTTGTCAGAGGCGCTACGCTAATTGAAACCCAAGGCGCTCTGCCTTTGCAAATATATTTACGTTTCTCTAACTTTTATTGTCTTTTGTAAAACCACATCCCGTAACCTGCATAACTGGCACTTTAAGAGCCAAGAAAGGCGAACACGGCACTCCGCGCGAATCGAACCATAAAGAAACACATAAACTCAGTGTTCAACCATGCAAGGTATTCCGAGGTAATCCAAGAATGGATTCCACTTTCCGGATTCCGGGTACTGGATTAAGGATTCCTTGTCAGGGGAACTTAGATTTCGGCGGCTTGGCGGCCCAAGCTAAATTGATCTATCTACAAAAATACTTCGGCTTCTGGTGCAGTATGTCTTAAAAGGGCAAAAACCAAAACAACCCGTGGGGTACTCCTGAGAATTCTTGGCGATCTTAGAAATTATGTCATCATTATTTAGATAAGAACAGCAACAACAGAAGATTTCTTTCTCTGTTTGCGGAAACAGAGAGCCTGTTCACGGGCTAATCCATTCCGATTCCGTATATTTCTCTTTCTTTCTTCATTTGGAATGAAATGATAAATCAGCGTTCATCAAGATCCATCTCATTAGGGACCGGTCATTATTTATCACCTGTGGGGGGGGGGGGGGGGGGTCGGAGGATTTTGGGGGGGATCACTTGATTTTAGGAGAACAGAGGGGGGGATCAGTCGTATTTGAGAGCCCAAAAGGGAGGGGGATCACTGAAAATTTTGGAAGGATTCAGAGGGGGGACCACTCAAATTTGCTTGAACAATGCCAGTTTGAAAGCCGTACAACATAAATGTGCCCATTCTGCTGGGAGATGATGGCATTTGCAATCTCAATTTGTTCTATTAACACAACTTTATTTAAAAACGGAAGTCTGTCACACTGGCGAATGTGTGCATTTCAATTTATATCGAGAAAGCTTTGTTTTAACGCTTTATATTTTTCCTTTTATAACGTGCTCATGACTTAGCTAATATTCATCTTTAAACATGACAGGTGAATTCTAAATTGTGAACTATATAAACTTCTGATAACTGAAACATTGTAAAAAGCGTGTTTGTTTAAACATAAACCATTTATCGCCTCTCCAGGAATGGGCGTCCCGTGTCAGCTCTATACTAAATTCGATTCAACTACTTCATCTGCCTCATCTTGAGCCTCATCATCCCATTCAACAACTTCATTTGCCTCTTGAGCCTCGTCATCCGATTCAACAGCAACATTTAGTCCCCTTCGGCAGGTTGACCCTGGACTTTGTGCCCTTAAAATGGCCGCTACTTGCTCTAGATTTTTTTGCTAGAGTCGTGCTAAAAATACCCTTTTCTAGTAGCCATAGCAAAGGGTCTAGATGCAAACGCCTTGTTAGTTTCTTAGCAAAGTCAGCATTGATGCTATCTACAGGAGTAACTCTATCATTCTCTTCGATTGAACCGAAAATTTGCCCCGCGACCTCGATTGAGGTCAAGTTTCCGATCCTAGCCCTTCCATATGGCCGAATTGTCGCTAAATATGACCTGCTGATAGGGACTTGGCGGACTGCTACTTGGCACTCTAAAAAAAGTAACTTTGCAGTTTCAAGCACTGATTGCAGTTTCAAGCACTTTGCAGTTTTAAGCAAGATTGCTTGTATGTCAACTGAATTCAGATGTCTGGATCCAGACTAGAAAAAGACACGGATCAAGAGACACTTTTAAAAAAAGACTGCGCGATAACGGCTTTATTATGCTGTAAGTACATCATAGTTAGAAATACTACCTGTATATGAACGTTTAAAACACTAAATATACACTTCGAAAGGTGAATATGGGTACAAAGACATGGGGGGGGGGAGGGATCACGAAAGTTATATATAGTTATGAGGGGGGATCACTTCAATAAAATAACATTTAAAGGGGGGATCGGCTAAATTTCATCGTGTTTAGCTCAAAATCCTCCGACCCCCCCCCCCCCCCCCCCCAGGTGATAAATAATGACCGGTCCCTTATGGCTCTTGCGTTCATACACTCCCGTAGTTCCCTCGAAAACCATACCCGATTCCAGGCCAAAATGGGCAAAGACTATACCCGTTTTCAGACCAAAACGGCACAAAAACCATACCTTTTGGAGCGGCACATAACTATATGATTTACGAAAGGAAGTGTCCTCACCCCCACACCCCTCCCCCCGGGGAAAATACAAGTTTGCACGAGCAGCACACTGTTTTTTACATTTCCTCCACGTCGCTGCACGTCACCGCAAAGAAGCCAGTAATCGGTCCTTGACAACAGGAATCCAACTTCCTACAAAACCTCACGTTTTAAGGATGACGTAAGCAAAAAAAACCATTATTTTTTTCTTATTTTGAGACTTGGATAAGGCCTTTGGAATTTAACTCCAAAAAAATTCGCCGTCCTTTGACAAGTTGAAAGAACCCTCAGGTTGAAGATTGGCGATGAAGTTTGAAACAGAGCGAATTCACTTTCTAGAAGTGCGACTTTTTAAGCTGTAATCGCAGTCGTGGTTGCTTAAGCCCCCTACTTCATTGCAGCTACTTCTCTAACAATTTTTCGACAGCTGTTGAATGTAATAATAAAGTAGCCTATTCTTACTTGTAGTTAGTCTACATATTATATTGCCTATGTGTAGACGTCTCCTATTTCCTTTGTTGCGCGCGTGAGACGTGCGTCTGCGCGCAGGCGACATACTGACGCGCCAGTTAGTCCGTTGTAGTCTTTGTTTGAGCAAAGGTTATTATGCTTAACTTTTAAAGTTACATTTCGTTAAGCTAAAAAAGGGTTAAACAGTTAACGGTTAACATTGAATACATAATTAGATTTAGATTAATATAAAGAGTAACGCTTTGTATTTAAAATAGCGCCTATTGATAAAACAAAGCTCTTCTTAAATTGCTGGGTATTGACCCGACCTTTAAGGGAGAGAAAGACACAGAGGGTGGCAGGGCCTCCTGAAGATCTTGAATAGCGCGAAGATAAGTATTTGCGCTCATTCCCTCGCTGTAGAAAACTTAGACCGTTGTTTATTCACTGACGCAGCCGTAAATTGTTTTCGGTAAACTATTGATCTAAAAACGTACCTATATCTGATTGTTGGCATTCCTCTTTACACCACTAAATCACGCGAAGGCACTTGTTGGTTCCCTGTATCCTAACCTTGATATGCTCATTGAAACTATTATTGCTTTGTGAGGAAACCCCTAACATTTTTGAAGAGGAAACTTGCGTGATCCCGATCCTGTTTCTCAATTTTTAGCTCAATTATTATTTTAGCCACTTCGATGGTGATGAAAGAATTGTTGTTAGAATTGCCCAAGAAATGTGAACACCCGCCTACGAACGCAGATCGAGACGTATTTCTGGCTGTTGCTTTTCGAGTGGACAGAGAAAGCGACGGAAATACATCTGCGTTTGCACGAGTTTAGGTGAATACTGGTGGCTGATGATAGTTTGTTATCATAGGCTAACCGCCAAAAGAAAAAAAAAAAGGAAAGCCAGGATTGTTTTCGTCAGAGGCGCTACGCTAACTGAAATCCAAGCCGCTCTGCCTTTGCACATATATTTACGTTTCTCTAACTTTTATTGTCTTTTGTAAAACCACATCCCGTAACCTACATAACTGGCACTTTAAGAGCCAAGAAAGGCGAACACGGCACTCCGCGCGAATCGAACCCAAAAAGAAACACATGAACCCCGAGTTCAACCATGCAAGGTATTCCGAGGTAATCCAAGAATGGATTCCACTTTCCGGATTCCGGGTACTGGATTCAGGATTCCTTGTCAGGGGAACTTGGATTTCGGCGGCTTGGCGACCCAAGCTAAATTGATGTAGCTACAAAAATACTTCGGCTTCTAGTGCAGTATGCCTTAAAAGGGCAAGAACCAAAACAACCCGTGGGAACTCCTGGGAATTCATGGTGATCTAAAAAATTATGTCATCATTATTTAGATTAGAACAGCGACAAAAGAAGATTTCTTTCTCTGTTTGCGGAAACAGAGAGCCTTTTCACGGTTTAATCCATTTCGATTCCGTATGTTTCTCTTTCTTTCTTCATTTGGAATGAAATGATAAATCAGCGTTCATCAAGGGCCATCCCATTATGGCTCTTGCGTTCATACACTCCCGTAGTTCCCTCGAAAACCATACCCGATTCCAGGCCAAAATGGGCGAAGACTATAACCTTTTTCAGACCAAAACGGCACAAAAACCTTACCTTTTGGAGCGGCACATAACTATATGATATATTTTTTATTATTTTTGAGCTTAAAAACAATGAAAATATTCCAGGAAGCAAATGAGACGACTTTCCGCGTATGTTGTAAATGAATTCACCGCTTGTTACCAATTAAAAAACTGTTTGACAACCTCCTGAAAAAAATCTATTTCATTCTTACATTCTTCGAATAAACGCCGCCCTCGATCAAACGCCGCAGGAAGAAAAATTACCAATAAATGCCTCCCTAGAATAAACGCCGCACGTAATAAGAAGAATGCGGTGTTTACTTGAGGATAATAAGAAAAACCTCGGTACAACTTGGTAATTTACACCATCCAGACATTTACAATTCTATCTCAGCAAAAAAAGGGAGATATTGGAACCATTATATTACGTAATATTTACAAACTATTTACAATAACTATTGTCAGTGATTAAAAAAAAAGTGATTTCGAAATAAACGCCGCCCTCGAACTGGCGTCGCCCTTGAATAAACGCCGCATTGGAAAAATTTAATAAACGCCGCGGCGTTTAATCTAACAAATACGGTACTTTAACCTGTGGAGTAGTGTCGTCGGCAAAGTTTTCTATGTTAGAAACTTCATTGTCCCTAATTAATAGCCAGATGCTGACTGGAAAGCAAAACATAAGCTAAGGCCCACTAACACTACCGTTTATAAACAATAAATGAAAAGGAAGGATAAACCCTAGCGTAAACCAAACATGCGCCATTTTTTTTATCCTGTCCAAGATTGTGGGGGTGTTTTAAAAGTTCTCTGTCATTCCGTTCTAAAACTGGAGGAGGAATTCCGGAGTAGCCGCCCGGTTGAGTTATTAAATAACCACGTACGTAAGTGAACCCCGGGAAGTGAACATGTGAGCGGCTAGAATAGACGACCGTTTTGACAGTCTTAAAAGACACACTATCCGTATTTAATTTTTGTGGTATTTCTTAATTGCAGGGTTGCTATCGGTCAAGGGAAAAGTCAGGGAATTTTTTAAAAAGTCAGGGAAAATTATTGATGTTGTCAAAGTCAGTGAAAAGTCAGGGAATTCTGTTTTCCGGTTTATAGTTCATAAGTCTTCTTCCAGACTTTGAAATGCATTTTCTTTCGGAAAAGATGAAAAACGTGCTGCAAAGGAAGCAAAACGATTAATTTGACACTCGACGCCTGACACATGTAGCAGTTGAGGTCAGTGGTTTTCGTTGTCGCGGAAAGAGGTTGAAAATGAAGAGAAAAATATCGATGGCCTGCAAAAAAAGCTGAAGCAAATGTAAGCATTGATTGTTTCTCATTGATACAAGGTCAGTGAAAACTGTTTAAAAGTCAGTGAAAAGTCAGGGGAAAGCGAGGGAATTTTTAACTTCCTGATGAGTGGTAGCACTATTTTAAAACGGTTGTGTGACGGCTGTCTAGTTCTTTATTTTGTTAATTTTGTCAATGACTCTGTCTTATACGTTGTGAATGTTAACGTTAGCGAGAAATTACTTGACGTGAATGACAAAAAAAAAAACAACAACAATCAACATCAATCATTCTTGTCTCAAAAATGTACCTCCCAAGCAGGAATTTACATCAAACTTTAATAATGATAAAAAAGAAATTTGGAAAACTTTAGTTTAGGGTAACAAGCTTACAAATACCACAATTTCAGTCCGCTTTAATGTTCTTTAAGAGCTTTTAAGTTTCTCCATCCGCGCGTTCTTTTGCATTTCGGAGCGCTTATTTTTATTAATGTTTCACTCAATTAGTTGTAAATAGTTTGTGTCCATACTGAGTTTGTCTATCTTCTACGTTATTTTTATTTCTGTAGTTTCTTTTTTTCTTTGGTCTTGGCCAACCGGAAATCATCGTTGACTTAACAAAATATTTTTGATTCTTCCACGTATCTCTGACTTAAGTGTGCTCTTTCAGAAGTCTTCCGCACTGATATCTACCATACACGAGCAATACTAGTATTAAGAAAGGAACAACTTCCGGGGGAAGGAACAAGTTTTCCAGTTCGCATTTAAGAGCCTTGTCGAACTATTTCATCTGCAACTGGATTCCACTTGCACCAATGTCAATGACCGGAGCAAATCGCGTGAAGTTTTCCTTTAATTCTGTATTTATTTTTTTGCCAACGCTTTTTTCAAATGCGATTCTTAAGACACAAGACGTACCCCAGCACGACAAGCATTGATCCAAAAGTCATTGGTGGTCATTGGCGGTCGTTTTCTAACGGTGCGCGAGTTACTTTTCCTATTGTCCTCGATCCGCCTGAGACAGTCCTTGAATTATGCAGAAACGAATTGAATTTGATATGACGCAAAATGTAGTGCAGGACACTATTGTGTTCTCTGACGGACGAGTGTCCGACAATGATTTCTACTTTGACTATCGAACTACGCAAAGGTTAATTTAGCCGTTTGCAAGGCAAGCCACTAACTTTAACCTCGCTCTTCAAAGCTATTGCGCGCTTGGGCTTGGGAATCGAAAACGCCATCTCCCTAGAGGCGAGTAGTACTGATTGTAACCCCAGATCAACTGAAATTAAACGCTTTTTTCAGGTTTATAACGAAATCTTATGACTGCGTGCATACTATTGCGTGGCAGTTGCAAACAAACAAGCTTTCATCCAAGATAAAAAAAGTAAAGAACTCGTTACATTATTCTGCTTCCACCCCTTTTACCCTACTTAATAATATAATTCAGTTATCAAAGAACAAATTTAATGACCAAACGATGACGAAATTAAGCCATTCGCCATCTATTTTGCCTGTTAAGCTGTAGTCAAATGTATCCGTGGCTCTTGTGCTCGTACAGCTGGCAGATATACACTATGTATAGTAATTAGATTTTAAAAGGTGCATGAACTAGAGAGGGCAAGAAGGAAAACCTTTGAGCACATCAAAGCCTCCAACTGCTTAGTTGCTATTCGTTTGAAGTATTCAAATTTTGGTACTTACAAAAAAGGGAAATGCAATGTATTAATAAAAGTATCTCTGCAACTGACTTCACGTTTCTCAGTTCCATTGTACCGAATCTTCTCCAACGTGTTCCCAACTGGCGTTGATTCATAGAATGCTTAATACTTTAAAATAAGTTTCACTTACAGTTTGAAGTGCGTAACACAATGATAATTCTTCGATCCTTAAAACTTCCAGCTATTGAAACATCCACACTTCACAGTGCCACTTCGAATCTGACTGGGGGAAGAGATCAGAAAAGGACACTAGTCAGTCAGTTGAAATGCAGCATTTCTGTCTGTCGGATTTAACGTCACCAATGACCCTGCTTAGCATTCATCTGTGAAAGTAATATCTTAAATGACGAGGAAATAGAGGATCGATGTCTATTTATATACGTGCCACTTTCCTCGACTTATCTGTACTGAGTTTAACTGAGCTTTGCCGATTATCACTTATCAAAGCAGGATGAACATTCATCGTTTAAACCTTTTCGTGTGTGGTCAAATTGCGGTAATAGGAAGTTTAAGATACTGAACGGGATGGCAATAAAAATATTTCTTATGGTCTGTACTGTCGCAATTTGTAATAATCATTGCACTTTGTAATACCTGTCGCAATTTGTAATAAATTCATCGCACTTTGTAATACCTGTCGGGGGAGGGGCATACTCCCTCATATGGCCAATCTGGACAGAGCATTGTCCGTGTACAAAATCTAGACACACTAGACACAAAGGGAGAGAACGGAGGAGAAAGGAGTATCATTCCATCTTAAAAAAATTTCTTTCTTTGGGGCCCTCTAAGGCAAATACCGTGGGGATAGTAAAAAATTCTCCTTCCCCGCGTACACCACGTAAGACCTTGCAATTCTTCCGAGAGTGCTCAGGAGTACTTTTTACCACAAAATGGAAAGGATAATAAACCAAATCATCTATTACTACTTGAGTTACGCTATCTAAGGACAAAGACACAAAACCAACAAGGCAAAAAATGATACCCTATTTAAGTTCGAGATCTTCAGAGGTACTTACCTACCTAGTCCATATATGGGATTCCCCCCCCCCCCCCCCCCTTAAGACTTCACGTGTCACGAGGCAAGCAAACTGAACATGGATTTGGACGACGAATGCCGGGTTATTCACGAATTTTCTGTTGTTAAATGTTGCTTTTGTTATTTAATTATTTTGAATTCAAATATATGAAATGATTCATATCCTCAGTTTTGGTGACATGTCGCAGGAAGTTTCATGTCTTTCATAAAAAAAGCGATTCTCGTTGGTCACGTGATTAATCAAGGCAGGAAAATTTATAACGGAAGACATGCATGTTTGACCAAAGAAAATAATTCGTTTATAACAAAGTGTGATGGAATTATTACAAATTGCGACAGCTTAGTTTATTACGAAATGCGATGGACAGTTATTACAAATTGCGACAGCTTTTTTATTACAAAGTGCGGCACGGTTTATTTCAAATTGTGACAGGTATTACAAAGTGCGATGATTATTACAAATTGCGACAGTACATGGTCGCGTTTTCTTTAACATTATCGCGATTTTCCCCAACAACTTAACCACTCGCTAGCCTGTGTACCGCCCCTCCCGGCCGGCCGCGTGCTTAGGTTTTGCGTGTAGTAACTTTGCAAAGAAAAATAAGAGACTGCTCTCAGTCTAAAAAGTGGTACAAAACTTGTGCCCCAGAAAAAAAAAAATCATGCAGACATTGGTCTTATGAAAAAAATTCATGCATTGAAAAATTTTCACCCGCTCTCCGTTTATTTCTAATGGTCCGTCCCTTAGGTCCGGTTCAGACGCCGCTCCAGGCATGTGCAGAACCTAACCACAAGTAGCCCAAGCTCGAAATATGAGTTATTTTCGAAATATGAGTTATTTTCGAGTGGCAAAACAAAGCGAGTGAGTAAAAGATTGTTTTTGCCACGAGAAAATAAAATTCACATCTTCAAGCCGCCGAGTAATGTTCTTTTTATTATATAGACAAAAAGACATCGATAAAATAATAGAGGGAAATGACCGAAATTACGTCATCGATAAACTCACTAGTGAGATTATGGAAAATAAACCACTCGGGTCCCGGATGTAGTTTTTATGAATTTTACGAGTGGTATATTTTTCAGTAAAACACTCGTGTCTATATAATAAATGAAGTAAAATAATGACCGGGAATTACATAATATGACGTGGTATGGTGTGGCTACTTAAAAAGACAAGATAACAAAAAAATAAAAGATACACTATAATTCTTTCAGAAAAGCAGGTGAAGCCCACCTTATCCATAAAGCTAAGTCAATTGAACCTCTGGGCATCAATAAACGTGATGAACTGTAATTATATATAGTATATCTTCTATTTTTTTGTTATGTTGTCTTTTTAAGAAGCCATACCTTGTATAATTTCCGGTCATTATTTTACTTCATATATATTTCTGTAAATTCGTGATATCTCAATAAACCTGATGAAGACTGGTATTGGCCAGTCCAAATATCGCAACTTAACTCTATTCCACGTTGTTTGATCAGTCCCTGCAAAAGTCTTCTTGACTGTACCGTTTTCAACAGTTATGTAATGTTAGCAATGTTGCGTAACATTCGAAATATAAGGATTTGTAAGGGGAAAAAACATATCGTTTCCATAACATACGAACATGAAAGGATTTCAATAACAAAAAAAGAACAGCTAACCTTACATAAAATGTGTGTTACGTTTCTCCTGTGTGGTCCATGGGCCGATTTTTGGCCGTTTTATGGGTTGTACTGTAAACGGTTTTCTCTCTCTTTATATAAGAGGGAAAACCATGGACCACACAGGAGGTAGGTAGGTTACTGAAACGATAGGTTTTTCTCCTATACAAATCCTTATATTTCGAATGTTATGAAACAATGCCGATGTTCGCCGATGCTTTAAGTACGGCAAAAGAGCGGCGTCTTAATCAATTTGGCACGGCAGTTTTAGTGAGTTTGGTGCGACAAAGGCGTTAAGTTCGACAGAGACTGTCGAACGTTAATCGAACTTAACGTAGGCTCGACACGCGGTGCGCCTTCTGAATCAGACGTCGGTAAATAAATCCCGTCTTTAAGGCTTTTTGCTTAATAGCATTGTTCGTCTCTCTTTGTCAGACAATGTGTGTTTATATGGGTAATCTTAGCAGCACTGGCAGGACGCTTAATAAGTGTCATTTATCTGTGCCCGGCACGCTGGTTTGAAAACAAATCTTCGTGAGGAGCCCAAACGTGCTCTACTACACTACCTGCACAAAATTAACTTCAGTAAGATGAAAAAAAAAGAAACAAACAAAAACAACGTCTGTTTTACAAAGATGCCGAGTTACAGGTGTATAATTAGGAAAAAGGAAAAGTGTTCACTTACATTGGAACTGCACTTGTGAAAATCTAACTTCCTTGAGGCAGGTGTAAGTTTTGTCGCAGAACAACATCACTCGTTACGCGCTCATTATAGTTCAGGTATAACTGCGCATTGTTTTATATATTATTAAAAAAAACCTGTCAGATTTGACAGGTTTCTGACAGGTTTTCCTACCTTTTTTGCGTGTAGGTAGGCTATGAATGTGGTTTGATATCCATTTTGCAGACGCGATTTAACAAGGTGATGATACTCGCCTTTTTATTATTATTTTTATTATTCAAAAAGAAGAAGAAGAAGAAGAAGAAGAAGAAGAAGAAGAAGAAGAAGAAGAAGAAGAAGAAGAAGAAGAAGAAGAAGAAGAAGAAGAAAAGAAAATCAAAATTGCATTAAGTCTGGGCTTTCCCAATTCCTATTTCTACAACAAAAGATGTAATATGTTGCTCCAGTGGCTATATTGATCGTTTTCTTGATTATATAAAGTTGCTGCTTTTTGTCAATTGCAATGTCATTCATCATGTCTAAGAACGTGGAGCATTCATCGGAGAAAACACCAAGAGAGCTCGTGGAGAGATTTGAAAATTTCACACATCTGTTATTTCTACTCATTTGATCAAGTTCAGATATTTTTCTTTTTTACGCACTGCATTGTTATTAAGGTTAGACTCGAAACCAACTGTTAATTCTTGAACATTTTGGCATTTGGACTGGATTAGGAAAAGAAGATCTGGGCGATAATTTTCACCAGTTATTATTGAGGGATTCAGAAAACAATTAACACCGGCATAGAGTGAAGAGTGAACGTTATTAAATTACAGGTTGAAGTGACTTGGCAATGAAGTTAGTGAATGAGTCGTGTCTCCAGGTAAAGCGATCAAGGTATTGTTGACAACCAGCGACAACATGAAGGAGCGATTCAGGATTAAGGCAAAAGGAGCAATCTGGACTTTGTGATAATCCCCAATAATAAAAATCTTATAAAAAGCTGCACACAAAACTTCAGCAAAGAATTCATAAAAAGAAAACGTCAATATAAATACAAAATTCCGGCAAAATTCTTCGTAATTCAAAATTCTAAGAAATCACATGGAGTTATAAAAAATCAAGTCAAAAGTCTCAGTGGATGACATAAACGTCAATGCGCTGATTCAAATAATACCGGATACGTTTCTGATCCATGAGGCGAGATATAAATCTATTGCTGTTCATTTTCCGTATCAATTTCCCGATAAGAAGACGTAAACATTTAAAAGAAAGGAAACACATCAACAGTCCTAATAAATGGTCCCTTTAACAATTTCGACGTCAATATTAACATTCTTAATTTCACATGGCACTCTTCTTGTCCTAAAGCCTCCAAGACAAAACAACGCAGATCTCAAATGAATGAGGTTCTGGGTCTGATCCATGAGATGGTTTTGGCATACTGCTCCCCTTTTCTGATGGCAATCAGCTGTGCTAAACGGCTATGATACATCAAGTACTCCTTCAGTCCCATTCCGCCAGTTGTGGTGAAGACCAAAGGTGTAAATGTTCCATGCTCGATTTCAAGAACTCTCCTTAAGTAGAGACGCTTTTCCTCGTTCTCATGGATACGATAAATTTGTTGTGGTTTTAGGTCCCTATACGATACAGCATTAGGGCGACAGACCCTCACATCGAAGAATGCTCCCAGAACCCACGTGCGTGGATATCTAACCTCGCATCCTGAGTTTTATTAGATCCTCTGTTCAAAATGTTCGCCGGAGATGTCTTGGAGGACTGGCTCGATCTCGACATCGCTGCACACCACACTCAGAAATTCAGCTTCGACATCTCCTAGCTCGTTGTAGCGTTTAGCAATAAAACCTCCTAGTTTGCAAATCATAGAGTGATCAACCGTTATGACCTCTCCACAAGCACATGTGGAGGGGATTTCTTCCACTGGTCAGTCGTAACGTAGTTTAACAGCATCACGGATCGAACTCCCTCTTATTCAGGTTAAAGCCCAAATCCTGGAGAGGAGGCACTGTAAGCCATGCTGATGATCCCTTTTCTGCCACCAGATCTTCTAGCTGCTCGCTAAGTCTTTCTTAGTGCCATCTCCTTAATACGCTCTGCCCTGTGTTCGAGTTCCTTTAATTTTTCACTTCTTACCTCCTGTTGTGCTACTTTTAATTTGCGAGGGAATCTTCTGGTAACTGATGTGACTGGGATACAATTTGTTCAAGAAGGGGCTTTGTTTGTTGACAGGCGAAGCATATTCGTGCCAGTTTCTTCAAGGGAAGGGTTTCCCACGAGCATATGAGATATTGCATTCTCTAAGGACTCTAATAAATTAGAGCCATTAGCTTGTGGTTGAGATAGGGCAAATTCAGCTAACTAAGCTATGTCATTGATCCAATTGGTCACCTTGTTGCTAACATATTCGTCTAAATACTCCCTTGAACCTATTGTTGCCCCAAGGTGTTTCTGCCCTTGTACTGTTCATTTTTAATGGACGTGTCTTTGAAAGCTTCCCTGACACTTCTTCCTTTAATGGTTTTGCTAAATAACAGAGGGCAATGAAATGCTTTCCCACGGAACTCAACTGGTGACATTTTTGGGGCAGGATATTACACGGGTAAGGCACACGACTTGTTTTCTTGCTGTTAGATAAATGGTAAGCCATAGACCGAATGCAAATATGGCGGATCTCGCGGTCGGCCCGGGTCTAGCTGCGCGAAAGCGAGGCTAGGGGGCCTCGAGAGTCTTGTTTTGACTGCGCGTCTTAGCGATTCAGTCGATCATTATGGTTTCCTTCGAGTTGTTAGGTGCTTAAGAGCCATCAAACAGGAGATTTAACTCCAGCAGAGACGCTAGTTGATTATCTTCGCTTTGCCAAGGTTCTTTACGAAGAAAGAAATGGATTCAAGCGATTCGGCGCGGCGAATGGAGGCACTTTACTACAGTTTACTATCAAGGAGTTAAAAGAACGAAAGTGTGCTCGCTCACGAAACTATTAGAATGAGTGAATAACTGAAAGATTCATGGTTCTGTTTCAAGTTTGCTTTGTCCGTTCTCTTGCCAAGGAAAGGTAAATATCCTCGAGAACGAGTGAATCCGCCGTCGCGACTTACCAATCTTTAGGCGCTGTCTGGGACACAACGACAGGCAACAAGGCCGAATGTTTTCACAGTCTTCACGATCCTGTGTTCAAGAGTTTGAGCAGTGCCATAAAAGAAGCAATTTTTGGGAAATTGCTGTTAGTTTATCTCGAAACCATTCGACAAGTTGCTAAAATAGATCACGCGCAAGGTCAAATACAATGCTTGAATACTTGCACGCTCTTTCTCTGCCAGAACCTTTTTCCTTCTTCTTACCTTCTTAGCGTGCAACGCTTCCTCTGTTAGTTTTTTTCAATGCACTTTAGTCAAGGACTGTTCTTGAAATATGTCGCTTTCTTCTGGTTCTTACACAGATTCACAGGTCACGCTTGTAAGATTACCAGGCGGTTGTTATTGTTGTTGTTATATTTTAATGCAGCTGTTTTCAGCGTGAAATCTAAAAGATCTTACAGTCCACAGCGGATGCTCCCGTTCTCGAGAATGTTTACCTCTTGTTGGATAAATAAAAAAACCTGGAAACATCTTGCAACAGCACCATCTGTTGTGAAAATCATTTCATTCAAATACTTTCGTGAGTCCTTAGCCTGAGTATCAGGCGTTTCTGGGGAAAAGGGGAAAGATGGAAGCGAAAAAGGGAGAGAGGTGAAGGAGAGAAACGCCTGACACAGATGCTTTTACCGGAGCCTTCCACCCCCACACAGCATGATTCGATACCATCCAATCAAAATCACTTCCGGTCATTGGGTTGTCAGCTTCACGTGTCAAAAAGCTCGCCTAAAATAAATCTCACTCAACGGTTTGGCCGAGCTCCGGTGCTTGTGTTGCTACGATTTCGTTTTTTTTTAAACCTCCAATGAGGAGTTTTTGAATACTTGTAATGTAAAACATTACAGGAATTATAACATGTCTTAAAAATTGTGTTAGTGTAAGATCGCCAACGCTCTCGTTCGTAAATAAATGTGCCCCAGAAAATTGTAAATTGCTTTTGTTTACAGAGTTACATCAGGCGCTTGTCTGGCAGCTAAAAAGCTGATGTTATCCCTCGTATCCTCGGGCGGTGGAAAGGAGCTGCAAGAATAAATAGGAAGGTGCGATGGTGAAACACCTATGCCTAGAAATTATCAAGCAGCAGCAAATTCCACTACTTCACGGAGAGCTCGTGAAAGCTGTTACAAGTTTTAAAAAAGTGAGAGCCTATAGCAAAGGTCAATCCCGTTGGCGAAATATGATGGCGCCCGCTTGAGCTTAAGACATTTCAAAAGTGAGAGAATTTTGGAAGAGGAAGCGAACGAATTCCAATCACGTACGCTATCGTAACCGCCACAAGCAAAGTCAAGCTTTTTAAAAGCATTGGTGCTGTCGGCTATCTCAATACATGGCTACCTCGCTCTATTTTCAGTTACAGTAACAATCCCCTTTTAACGGCAGGATGTTGTAAACCAGAACTTAGATATCTGAAACACTGATATCGTCGTCTTTGTCCCGGTCTTTTGAAACCAATACTCAGACATAGTTTCGGCAGAAGCTGGTATATGAGGCTTTTCCATACTCCGAGTACATCTTTCCTTTAAACTACGAGGCCTTGAAAACACAATTCTTGCTCGGATTTTATTTTTATTCCAGGAAAGAACTTGAGAGCGCCCTCTAGAGCCGTTTTGAATTCCTCTCTGCGTCCCCTCTGTCCATAAAAGTATCACATACCGGTAACATGAAATCAAAACATCTATGAACGTGATGAAAATTGCTTCTTGCCGATCGCTCTTGCGGTCGGTGACGTCAGGGGGTATTGTGTGTTATCCAATCACTGCCACATCCAGATTTTGGATGTGTCACACGGTTTGCTGAATGGTTTTGTGTCAGGCCTTCCTTTCTCTTCTCCCCCTCCCCCTCCCCCATCTAAAATCTCCTCTCCCCTAGCCCCTTAGGAAGGCCTGATACTCAGGCTAGTGAGTCCTCTCATCTAAAGCAAGTGAAGCGAGCACACTTTCGCTGTAAAGTGCTTCCCATCGCCGCGCCGAATCGCATGAATCCTTAACTTTCTTTGTGAAAAGATCTCGGGAAAGTAAAGGCTATTCCAGCTAGAGTAAAATCTTCTTTTTGGTGGCTCTCAGGTATGCAACAACTCGGAGCAAAACATATCGATCGACATAATCTCTAAGACGCGCAGTCAAAACAAAACTCTTGAGGCCTCACTAGCCTCGCTTTCGCGCAACTAGACCGGGGCCAGCCGAGAGGTCCGCCATATTTGCATTCGGTGTATTGTAACTGTTTATCCTGTATCCCGTATTTAGTGAGCTTACTCTGGAGGTGAATATGGGGAACAGAATCGTCAAACGCTTAGCAAAGATTGATAAAGATTGCACCAGTTGAATGACCAAGCTCCGAATTCTTTCTTATAAATCCCACTAGTCGTGTTACAGCGGCTTGCATAGAATAACCTTTACTGGTTCCCACAGAGGGGGGTAATTTGACTCTAGGCAGTTAACGAGTTGATTGTGGACAGCCTTCTTAAGAACGTTAGACACTAAGATAATAGGGATATGGGGCGATAATTATCCCCGCATATCGTCATGCTTGCCTGCCTTGAACAATAGTACCACCTTAGCTGTCTTCCAGTCACAAGAAACCCTTCCTGTGAGAAGAGACATACTGATGAGCCTTGTCAATGAAAGGGTTATTTCTGCTGCACCGTTAGACACAGTTCTGTGCGAATGACCTCAATGATTGAAGGCTCATCTCTTTAAATTCCATTATATTGGAACTCGTCTTTGCCTGTGTCGTCATCATCATAATCAACATCGTCGTTAGAGCGATTTTCGCATGACCTTGAAATAAAAACAGGCGAACAAAACAGAAACAACAAACGAACGGAAATAGAGCGATTTGATTGGTTTATCCAACGGATGCAAACATGCGTGGCTTTTGGTGGGTTATTATGGTCAAGCGAACGCTCGGGTGAAAAAATATCATGCCTGAGAACTTTCTGGAAATCAACCGATACTTCGCTTTGACGTCATGCTGCAACACGAATGGTCAATCAGCAATACCTTCTCCATATTAGGGTTTTCTTTGGCGGGAAAACGAAGAGTCCATGTTTTGGTCTTTTCATCCATTGGCCGATAAAACAAATAACAAACACTTACCGAAACCATTTTTCAAGGTCATACGAAAATCGCTCTATCATCAACTATATCCTCATCTTCTTCATTATTATCATTGATCATCTTCACCATTTATAATCATCATCATCATCATCACACTAATCACAATAAGTATCTTTTAGTATAAGTGTCGTGTTCGCCAGCTGTTTTTAATTACTGTTGGCTAATTATCAGATTACTATGTCACTGTCTTTTAGCGTGAATTTCTTTTAAAAATGGATGCAATATCAGTGATGGTCGGATTCTATCTGGGAACAAAAGCATCTGAACTTGTAAGTACAAACATTTATGGAGGTAATGCAAATTTTTCCTTCTAGTGTTAATATTTTTTGTATACAACTGGCAGCAGTGAATGGCATAAACATTTAATTCAAACAGAAAAGAAGACCTTCATATCTTCAAACAACCGGGTTATATGGTATTTTAAAGTATTTTGTGGATGCTGTTCAATGGGTTACGAGCCTCTTCTTTTCATTTATTAGACTATTCTATAGATTGCTGAGGAATTGTAAACAAGCTGCGTTAACATCTTTGTATTATAGTCAGTACTGTTATTTGATACCATTATTGTAGCGTTTAGAATCGCGTAATTTCATCATTTTTGTGAAAAGAGCAGTAAAAGTCATTAAATTACAAGAAAGAAAATCTTCGTGTTACAATGCCCTCTGTTGTTGTAAAAACGAATAATTATATTGTCGTATGATTCTCTTACTGGGACAGTTTGTTAGACTTCCCCCATTTTCCTATGGTTGTCCCTTGGGCTGTGTATTGTTATTCACATTTGCTTATAACCTGTACTGGTACAGAATGACTCTGCAACAGAAGATGATGACGAAGGTGATGACGATGATGACGAAGAAGTGGTCACTATTCTGCCGGAGGATAAATACCGCGTGGGTTCCTTGGAGAAGATGATCTCGGTCATGGCGGTGTTGGTTGAGGAATCGCGATGTGAAAGGTGCGTACAGCTGGGTAGTGAAACTTCACCAGTTTCAAAAAAGCTCAAGACACTTTTAGGATCATAGATGCGGTGTGTCAGTCATCGTATGATTTATATTCCTTAGTCTTGTTCTGAGCTCTGTTGATTCCCATATCGTATTCAGCACTTAAAGCGACAGTTTCGAACCGTGGAAGGTGGAAGCGGGGCGGGGGGTTAGGGGAGGGGGGTAATTCCCTTGTTTTCGATTTCTTCCTCTGAGGTGTAGTGAAGTAATTAAAGTGCTGTGGCTGTTTTTATTGTTTGTTTGCTTTTTGCGACCAGTATGGCAACCTCTTTGCAACTCCTTGCTGCTTGTGGTCGAGGGTCCCCCCCCCAAAAAAAAAAAAAAACAAAAATTTTCCTCGAGTATGAGCATGTTCCTTCAGGAATCTTTTCACCTTGTGCACGGATATTTGCCATGATGCTAGAACAAAAATATACAAAGCGAGAACAACACGTTTTATGTTAGGAATAAGGGTCGCAAGTTGTTGATGATGTTAACCGCAGATTTTAGTGACGTATTATTTTTCTTTTTCATTACTTATGGTTCGTATAGGCGAGTCTTTGTTAACGTCATTATTTACATTTTTCCTCATTAGCATACGACTTAACTAATAAACTCCGTGGCCGTATACAGCTACTTCGAAAAAAGTTGTCGGAAAGAGCGACAATCCCGAAAGGTATTGTGGGTGGTTTTGAGTTCGCTGTTCTTCACAGAAATTTGAAAGGATGGCACGAGAGGCCATGGACATGTGTTTGCGAGTGCTAAAGGAAAGCAACAATAGAATTTTTGACAGCTGCAGTGCCAGGAACAGTGTATTGATCATATCCCATATTACCTTTCGGGATTGTCGCGTGCACATTTTTGCCGACAACCTTTCTCGAAATAGCTGTATATGAACTAAATGCAAAAGTCAAAAGAGCTGATTAACTTGAGCTATTTGTACAAATTTCAGCTCTTTGCACGCAATATTGAAGGAAATATCAGCCATCGAAAATTTCGAAATTGCTGGGTGGCAAAAAGTTAATGAGCCATACATTCTTTGCAACATCGAGTTTTTAAAAGAGACTTTCTCCGAAACCATTCGGTACATGGGGCTCAAATTTTCAGAGATAACTGAAATTGTTACGCTCTTTCAATATTCAGAGGTTTTATCAGATAATGATGAGCAAATGTTAATGAGGCCAAAAATGTAAACAAAGATTCGTCTATAACAAAACTTACATCACCATTTATAGGCCATATATCTTAATTCACGGAGCACCACTTACACTACATCTCTTTCTGCACCATTGGAAAAATCTGTAACTTTAATAGAAATCGGGTTGTTTGAAATAGGTCGCCGTCTGTTGCCCAAAAAGATTGGGGAGTGGGGGGGGGATGGGGGGGGGGGTGTTCGCCCTCTTACGCTCCATGAAAATAAACGGAATGAATGCACAAACCAGTTTATGGCTGTTTGAATTTTTAGAAACTGGTTTTAGCTTAGTGCTGACTAAGTGATTAATTTTCTTTGGTTTGCCAGACAACTTCATCTGTCAGAAAATGATTTAGCTGCACTTACTGGTGGAAAGGTAATTGTTGAGCGTCGTGTGTTTTGTCTACTTTACAGAATCTCTTTCGGTTTTTGGTTTTCACTCTTTAATATATACATGTAGCCAAGGCCAAAAGGGAAGCTCTCGAGGGATCTTGTAAGAGAAGTCTTCCTCAAGTAATTCAACTTTTGCCTTTAGCAGAACGTAAACTGAATTCTACCTTGTAAAAATGGACCTGAGGCCGCGATCAAATGAAAACTAAAAGCTGGTCAGCTGATAACTTTAAAAGATACGTCACCTCTATGAGTTGTATAAATGAGCCGCCGATACAGTTATGTGACAATGGTCAGCGGATACCTTTGTTTGACAGTTGTCAATTGACCATAACATGTCCAATAACAAGTTAAACATGAAAAGTATGCAGTATGTCTTACTTGGACTTCCAGCTAGCAAGTGTGCCCTTTCACATCCGCTAATGTGAATGTGTAGACGTACGTACGAACGATTTTATAAGAACCAAAATTCTTGGAGGCATAGAGAACCAAATTTTCTTACCAATGGTGCTCCAGTGCGCCGGGGAGAGCTCCGCTATTAGTGTACTTGAATGATGAGTTAATTTTTACTTGCAGGGATTTCCATTCCTTTTCCAAGCCATTAAAGACAGCATCAACCTGCGCCACACAACGAACCTGATCTTCAGCCTGTGTCGATACAATGTCAAGCTCGCGGAAAATGTGAGTCAAAATTACTAATGTTTCGGATTCTTCCCACAAACAAGTAAAAAGGGACAGACTAAAAACGACTCTGCTACCGCTTATATCCACGGTCGTTTATTAGTAGGTTGCCTAAAATACGTGCAGCAGGTCCTCTCCGAGTAGCCCTGAGCCTCTGTTTCAAGATTAGGCTAAGTGCGAATGCAGTAATGTGAAAATGATTTTTCTTTTTATTCTCATGCAAATAATACTCATTTTCACAAGAAAGCTTTTTCTCTTTGCATCTTTTTGAAAATGAGAGTTTTTGGAACTCGGTAATAACCTTTCCACGGGTGGTTTCGGCTCCACGAAATACTGTACCGATTGCAGAACATTGCGGAGGAGCCTCCAAGAATGTGAGCACAGATGCAGAAAGGACAGTAGCTCCCACTGAGCTTCAAAGCACTCAACATTGCACCAGAAAAACTGTGAATTGAAAATTTATCGTAAAGACGTTTAGATAAAAAAGGCAATAGTGCAGAAATGTGCTTTGCAGTTGCTTAAATTAGAGGTGGTTAATAATACAGTTCTTTTCATGTGATATACTTCTTTCAACGAATGTCTTTCGTAGAAAAGGGAAAAAAACGTAAATCTCGCTATATTTGTAATCCTTATTCAGGTATTTTGTCACTAGAATCTTGTCTTGGAAATCACAAACCTCTTCTTAAGAGAGCTTTAGCTTAACGTGAGTGTTTGTTTCAGATAATTTCCCTGTTGATGTCCTCGGTTCAGAAATTGGCACCAGAGGTAAGGAAATGTTGCTTTTAGACTTTTGATGCATTTTAATGCAATTTGAAGGAGTGAAAAGCTAAGAGCGTCACCAGTACCAGTGGTCAGTGTTTGGCCTGAAGGCAGGTGTGCGCAGTAGTTCTCTACATCGTTCTCAAAGCAGAAATTTTTAGGAGAAATAAGAGACTGTCTATTGTTTGATACCTTGACTGTGTGTCGTAACAAGTACGTGTATCAAGTTAAGCTTAAGGAATCCATGTTTATAAAATCAGAGAAACCCGACCCCAACCAGCAGGTGAAATACATAAATGTGACTCTCTCCCTGTAAGTCCCTTACTAACGTCACTAATTTAAAGTTTTAAGGGCACATAATATTGTCAATGCATTGTAACGAACTTAAAAACGTCGCGCGCGATTTAAATTCTACGGTGATGTCACAATATGTAACACTGAAGATGACGGATGTACCGTCAAAACGTGTCTAGTAAATTAAAGAAAGTTTTGTTTATGCGGCTGTCTTGTAATGATGATGATGATGATGATGATGATGATGACGACGACGACGACGACGACGACGACGATCATCATCATCATCATTACTTTGGTGTCAACGTAACAATCACATGTTTGCTTACACTTATTTATTGCCCCCTGCAGCAGTCGCATTCTTTCTTCAAGCTGTTGTCAATGTTGACAGAGATGCAGGGGGGTCCACCTGGAATGCCATCGTTTACTAACCTGACACTTGCTCGCATTTGGGAGGTAAGAGTTGTTGCAATTATTTGCCAATTCTGTTAAAAAGTCTCGCTCACTTGTTTCTATTTTATCATAACACTTCTACATTTATTAGCACTTTCCTTTCCTTTCCTCGAAAAGTAGCCGGGGAAAATCCGCGTCCCCGGTCCGCGGCCCATACTGTCACCCCTGTTAGGTATTGTAGGTCTCCAAAGAAAATAGGCCTTAGCAGCTTCACCGATATGATACTCACAGTATCACCAACAGCACCATAGGAGTGTTTTACTACGTACTTTTCATTTGTATGATCACAATAACACAGATGAATGAAAGGTGACGGCTATCATGATTGCTCATCTCTTACTAGTCCCAAAATCGTTTGCTGAACACGTAGATGCTTAATATACTGAAACGATTATTTTCATGCTTTGGAAGCACGGTAAGAGTAGATAGGGACCTTAAGCAACGACGACGGCGACGTCAACGAGAACTTCATAGAAGCAATAGGTTTAGATTGGCCAAAAAAAAGAAACAAATCTGCCCGTGCATCACGCTTTTTTGCACATTTCTTTGCCGTCACTGCACGACTACGACGTGAAATTCCACGTTTTATGGAGGACGTGAACACAAAACGACGACTTTCTTTTTCTTTACCAGAACTTCGATACGGTCTTTTAGAATTAAACTCCAGAAAAAAAAAATTGCTGACATTTGACGAATTGAACGAGATGGAATAATCACGATAAAATGTGAGGAGCGTGACGTAACTTTTTAAGTATCGTTTTCGTAGTCATCGCCTTCGTTGTTGCATGAGCTCCTTAATAATACGCATAGAGAGCGCAAAGTCGAAATATTTCAACGTGCAAACTTTGTGCCATGTTTTCTCATTTTTGAAATCAGTATAATGTTCGTGCCTGTTTTCTCTGTCGCAGGCTGCTGAGTACAATGCTGCTCTGTGTATTGACTGGTTGACTTGTATGGCGCCTAAAAACAGAATGGTAGGTTTTTATTCCCATTTTGCCGCTGTTTTAAATGAGGCATCTAAAACAACTTCCCTCGGCGTCGGTTTTTTTGTTTGTTTTTCATTACTTCTTTTTTGATTGGCTAAAAACTCTTGCGCTAGTTTTACAACTGCGGAGGCTTTTATTCAATATGTCCTTGGGGGCTGGTCAATAAAATTGTGGGGGTAGGTTAAGTTGGGAAGCCCTGATTGGTGGAGGGGGCTATTAATATTTTTGGAAGCCCCGTAGGATGTGATAAAGTATGTGTGAATTTAAAGGGGTGGTAAGTGGATTTCGTTCACTACGTCGGTGGTGGAGAGGAGTGGGCAGGGGAGTTAAGGAAAAAAAATAGAATTTTGTCCCTGTTTTGTCTCCCCCTTATTTTTATTAAAGAATTTAATACCCTCTAATCTTGAATTAATCGCGCTCGTTAGTCATGCGTTTAGCGGCGTTCTCATGCATTTGCTAGACTTTTGATTGGTATCGTGTAACTGCCTAATATATATTTATATATTATTGCTTTGGTTACTTTACTTTCGAACACATTAAGGCCTCTTAGAAGTAGCGAGTGACTGATAATAATCAATTGATTGATATCTACATTCCTCGCTATGTAGGCTCATCAGTGGGTTCTGGACAACATGGATAAATGGGTTGAGAAGTACTTAATAGCAGACAACAGCATTAGAATCAGAAATGGTAGGTGATCTTAGTCTTGGATATCTTGTAGATACAACTATGCAAAGAGGTAACCGTGTTCCTATATCTTTGTTCATTGCGACTCACTCAGTAAATGCGCAAATATGGTAGGTATTGCCCCCCAAATAATCAGTAGTTCTACCTGAAGACCTGAACATTGCTTGTGGATTTTGTTTTTTGTATTCCCTCAGCCTCAGCGTATTTGCTTGTGAGTCTTGTTCCCAACAATCACTTCAGACAGGGATTCAGGTGAGTGCCTGTGTCAGATTCCTTCCTTTGATGTACATTCCATTCCATTTCGTTGGGCTCATGTTTACTTCCTCCATAGAACGCGAAATTAGGAAATTTCACCTCGTACTCTTGCAGTGACGATAAATAAATGCACTTAAAAATGGGGTGTACGTGCAGAGTTGTTGTTTTGTGTATTAAACCTATAGTTTGTTGTTGTTATTATTATTATTTTGACGTTCTCGTTGCTGTCACTGTTGTGGTTGCTTAGGCTCCCTACTTTAATAACTATCAGTGTCAGTTTTATCCAAGTTTCTCATTTTGCTGATCAGTAGTAGCTGAGTGAAATTTAAAGGGAAAAATTGTCGTTTACTCGTAATAAATCTAAGGATACCTGTCCTTAATCGGTCATTAAAGCCAAGCTTTCTTCCTGTAAGTACAATCACTGATTGCTGGTGTCATTTTAGGGAATTCAGGCAAAGGCGTTTTTGAGTGACGCACGACAACCGGAAGTGGACTCTTTACATTCCTGTGCAGTGACTTTGCCCAAATTTTCAGTTAAATCGTCTCTTCAAGTGTAAAGAAACCGAGCAATACAAATTGTATAGGATCAAGGCATATTAAAGGGGAAAAAATCCCCACTTCCGGTTGACGTGTCTCTCTCAAAAGTGTCTTTGCTTAAGCTCGCTTTTAACTTCAATTCGCTTCTTTAGATACGAGATAGAGAAAGAAAACTGGGTCGATTTTAACCTTCGCAAAGAATTCTGGGACTGTTGCTAGGGACAGAAAAAAAGTATGACCAATAGCTGACCGGCGTGTCCCCAGTAACCATCCCAGAAAAAATTGCGGGATACATTTCGACTCCTTTCCCTTTCCGTTTCTAAAGTAGCGAATGTAACCGCTGGTTGTCCTTTTTTTCCCCCTCAGGTCAAGAAGCTTTTCTGCGCCTCACAAAGAACTGATGGTAACTGGAGCAGCTCTTTTCATTTAACCCTCAAGGCAATGTTACACCGGGGGATTTGCATCGACTATTCCAGTGCAACACAACGTTGCAACGCTGTTACAATATTGTTTCGAACTGTAACAACATTGTTTCGGCATTGTTGCCCTAAAAATCGTCGTTGCAAATCGTCTCGTGTAACATCACCTTGGCACTTTTGAGAATCTTATGGTGAGGTTACCTGTCACTCCAACTTTAAGATCGGCGAACGAAATCCTATGGTAGTACCCTTAAACTGAAACCTCTTTTGCAGAACTTTTTCATATTGCCATTTGATTTCTTAGGATTTTAGGAAAAGGAAATTTGAATTTCGGGGGTGGGGTGGGAGGGGCTGTCTTTGCTCAGCTAGAGATTTACATTCTGGTGCCCTCCTGACATCCGGGGTACGGCGTAGTATTAAAACGAACAGAACGTTAATTCTTCAGCGCCACAGTTAATACCACTTCGCATCTGTCATTAGTGTAATTACGATGGTAAAGCCATCGAGTGCGAAAATCTTGTAAGCAATGTCCATGCCGTCCATACATTGAAACATTGAAGAGTCTTATCTCTTGTATTTCAGCTAAGCAAGGATGCTCTTTCCATACTTCACGAGGTACGGTGCAAAACGTTTCTGGTAGAATGTGTTTTCGTTATTGTTCTGTTACACTTTTGTCGGTTAATTATCAGTTTATTGATTGTTGTTTTGTATTTTTGAACAGATTTTCAAAACGCTGCTAACGTTGCTTGGAAGGGCAAGAAAATACTTCGGTATGTGGATTACGGACGGAATTCAAATTGCTTTGAGTTTTTGGCCCACTATTTTCTTGGTCTGAAAGTGTTAGCTAAATTAACTGGAAATCATTTAGATCGCTGTCGACTACTATTTTTACAACAACAATAAAATTGTGGGAATTGCTTGTCTTTTCCGTATCCCTAGTGTGTTAAATTCGATCAGTGTCTATAGAGTTGTGTTTGTAGGGAGTTGATTATAACACGTTGGCCAGTCATACCACTTTTCGAGTTTTAGATAGAAAGGAACTTGAGCGTACTGCCTTTTGTTGGATGGAAGTCGAAAAAAACAAGCACAAAATCTTTCAGCCATGGGAGATTACTTAAGACTAACAGCTCGTTTATTCATGTAAATTAACGATTTTATTGTGGCAGCTATCTTTGTTTCTTTGTCGTTTGTGCGGCAACAGTTAAGAAAATGACTAATTTTACCAAAAAGAGAAGCTGGTGTTAATTCACCTTTTTCACATAAACCATACATACATACCATTGTCTTCGATTTTTCTTGGGAAGACTGTAATACCCAGGAGTAATTGGAAACAGTGGTTTTGCAAAATTTTGGGAGTGCATTATGGGCTGTATGAAAATAGTGAATGTTGGATTAGGGGAGAGGTGGTTGGCAGTTTGCCAGAATTATATACTGATTCATTTTGTTTTTCTCTACCCACCTACCCCTCCGCCAACCCAACATTTTGCGCAAAGTGAGAGTTAGTCTTGGATTAGGAGAGGGGTAGTGGGGGAGTTTGCCAGAACCTTATACCGATGAATTTTTTATCTACCTACCCCTCCCCTAACCCAATGTTTTGTCCCAAGGGAGAAGCTGGTATTTATGTTAGATTAGATGAGAGGCAAGTGGGCAGTTTGTCAGAATGTTAGACTGATTCATTTTTTTTCTCTCACTCTCTCTGTTGTAGATCGTAATATCCATGGTACAACAAAGCTTGTCAGTTATTTTGCTGTGTTGAACTACTGCCTGCTTTCGCACACTGAAAAAGAAATGGTATGCTGACTGTTGCTATTTATTTTAAACAGTTTTGCTATCATTACAAAAATAATATTTTTATATACCCCTTTGCATAAACACCATTAAATCGTGGGTTACAATTTTAGGTACATTCACTGATTTTATAAGGGGAAACTATAATAAGCCTTTAAGCACGACCGAAAGGTGTGCCTTAAGGTTATTTTGTAGGGAAGAAGCGATGACCGAGCGCTGCAGAGCTGGTTTTCTTGCGACCGTATAGTTCAAGGCTCTCACAGTTTTCTGATTTGTCAACGGATATCTTCTCGCTATTCCCCATACATTTAAACTTAAAGCACCAGCAAACAGTGCGACATGTGATATGATGATATGCCCATCTTGCCCGCCCACGCAATCAATCACAACCACAGGTTTAGCTTCATCTTACTGGCTTACTGGATAATAGGGACATTACGATCCGACAACGACGGATGGCAAAGTAATTTACAAAAACAAGCCTGATGCACGTGTAGAGTTGTTGTTTTGCTTATTAAACCTATTGCTTTTTTGACGTTACCGTCGCCGACGCCGTCGTCGTCGCCGTCGTCGTTGCCGTTGTATTTTCTAAAGATCCCTAACAAAGACGGTGTGGTTATCACAGACAGGAAAACTTGACAAATGAGAATGTCAATGCAAACACGCGATTAAGGCTGCGAAGTGCCATGCAAGTCACATAACAGAATCTTTACTACAGGTTTCTAGTAAGATCTAATAAGGCACGTGGTTAGCAAAACGTTTCGCGCGGGAAGCGCGAGCGAACTGCCAACATCAGTACTACGAATTTTGGCACAATGGCAAGAGAAAGATAGGGAAAGAGAGAGGAAGGGGCGAAGGTTGACCTTGGCGAAGTTTTCATGAGTCAGCTATGAGCAATAGAAACGTGTAATTCATGTATTAATAGAATAAAGTAATTACATTGGATGAACGTTCATTTGAGTTTAAACTTGATTCCTTGTTACTGTTGTCTTTAGTTCACGCCTTATTGTGCAGAGTTATGGCGTTTGTTTCACCCGCTCATGTCAGAGCCAAACATCGCTGTACATCCAAACAAACAGGTTAGTAATTCCATAATGCGATTAAGCTGCTGCGACACAGTTTGTAGGTATGGAGGCTTAGGCACTTTCTGGGTTCATTTGGGAAAAGAGTGGAAGTAATTATATGCTACTGGTTGCCTTACCCATTTATCAGCCAATCACAAACAACGTTTGTGTACCCTATGGATTAGACTTGCTACAAAGCGAGCTTCAATGCATGAGGTTGCGCTGCGACCGAGCGAGCGACGAAGTCTCGAGGTCGACTTGTTTCGCGTGAATGAATCTGAATCATATTATAAGTTAAAAAAATGATTGACATATGCTGTGTCGGAAGCGACGTGAAATATCACACACCGTCCTATTGGTCAACTGTCATGACGTCACCGGTAGGGTTTTCGACCGGTGAATTTCGCGCCAAACAGGTATGAAAAGTCCTTTAAAATGGCATAACCAACCAGGAAACAAGGACTTTTAGATAGTCTACCAAGGGATCTCAGAAGCCGTTGTATCAAAGCTTGTGCCAATTCTCCATGTACATTTACGAGTGTTGAATTGTTTTCTTTCTGTTCTAGCAAATTGCGGTATTAACAAAACCGTAACGGTCCCTTAATCTTCTCTTTATTATTTGTTTTAAGCAAAATTTGTTATTATTCAGTTTAGCAATCACGCTACAAATTTACTATATGAAGGCTATTTCTTGTCAGGCTGTCATTTTAAAGAAAAGGAGTAGAAAACTAAGTTGTACAAGTTGAATGTTTATACTTGCTAAACACGCGACGATATCTCAGTAAACCTACTGTTTCTGCTTACTGGTGTGGCTAATTTTTTCCCAAATAGATCACCTCTGCTTAATGCCCACGAATAGCCATTTGAAGTTGTGGGTTAAATTGTAAGGCATTATTATTTTTCTTTTTTTAGGCCCTGTTGATCTTTTGGTTTCACGCTTGCATTGGCTGTGAGGAAAATATCGACTTTATTACGGAAAATAACCACGTTGCCACCAACATTCCGCTCAACTACATTCTGTGAGTTGCCCTCTTAATTAATTCTGTGTATCCATTGTTCAAGTGCTTTGTTTATGTTACTCGTGTTGGGTCCTTCAAAATTCCTAGTCATAGTTTGTCTAGCAAAACCTGCCGGCACATAATAATGGCGTGGAGAGGTTTAAAACAACTTTCAGCACAAAACTTTTTTTATGTCGATTTTTTTTTTCTTGCTTTGCGGATCAACGGTTCTTTTCAATGTAGGTGGAATTTGCTTTCTTTAAGTTGTTACCGACTTTTTAACCTGGTCATTTGAAACATGGAAAAATTAATTGAATTTAGATATCCAAGAGTTACAAGTGTGGTCCTGTGTATTGCGACTGGATCAGTTTGGTCCAACCGAAATAGTACTCTCCTACTGTGTAGACGGAAAATTCATGTTTGCGATCAATTGGTTTGCGTTTATCGTTAGTAAAGTTTTATGAACTAGTCGATTTGTGGACTTTTACTTTGGTTGCATTTGTGTTGTTATACGTTTTCCATTAATTTGACCCTTGTTTTCGCTCATGCAACCCTTTAACTGAATCTGCATTCATCTCAACACCACCATTACATTCTAACTATTTTGTTCACTGTGTTTTATTTTTTCAGCTCTAGTGACGAACCTGAAGTACTGACGTTTAACAGGAATGTTCTACCTGCTTATTATGGTCTACTGCGGTTGTGCTGTGAGCACTCTCCTTCGTTCACACGCCAGCTCTCCACTCATTCCAACATGAAGTGGGCTTTTGAGAATCTCACCACTCGCATGAACCAGTACCCACAGGTATTGATATCGTTAGAAGAAATTTGATGCCGGGTTAGGGGGGGCGGGGGGGGATGGGGAAGCCATATCACCCATATGAAAGGGGCGGGGATGCTCGTCGTCTCGCTTAGGGGAGTAAATTTCGGATTTTGGTCTCACTTCCTCAGTTCTGTAGGGCGCACTGGACAAAACGCCATTATATTTAGACATAAAGGGCCACGCCCAGATTGGCCTCCTTTATGGTTTTACTTCAAAGTTTTCTACGAGCATCCTTGCCCCTTTTATATCGGAGTCTCCCTCCCCCCCCCCGTGTTGATCACTCTTGGGACCTAAAGGGTTGACCTTTTCTTTCCCAAAATTTAAAACAAATTCAAATTTCATTTTGTAAAACCCTGAGAAACAAACACAACCATGCAAAAGTAATGCCAAAACTACCAAAGAGGTTTCGGATGATCTCACTCGTGGATTTCATCCACAGACTCAGAGTTAAATGCGAGAAGTTAGCTTTAAGTGTGAGAAGTTAGAAGTTATTAGAAGTAATAAGTCATATTTTTTTCTTTTTTTACAACATAGTAAAAAAACGCCATATGTGAAAGTACTGATAAAGAGGTTTCATTTGAATGGTCGCACATAGGACTTCTTCCCGCAGCCTCATATGTTAGAACTACATACTAACTAAATACTGCCATATGAAAGTGTGGAGACGATTCAAAGTTCTTTTGTTGTTTTCTTAAACACTTGATCAACTCAATCTTCGGAAGGAATTTTAAATGTTTTATATTTTTCCCTTTACAGGCAGTGGAAGAGCTGTTTGCTCTCCTGCGTTTATTTGCTGGTGTGACGTGTGACCCGTCGAGGGAGCGAGAAAACTAAAGAAGAAGAAGCGTTTGAGGCGGCCTTCAGAAAAGACACCATTGCCCTGTATCAGAGCGTACTGGACCCTGGCGCATCGTGGACAACGCTTATAAGGTATAAATACATTATCTTATATATTTCGACTCTGTTGAGATTCAGTCAACTCTCTCGTAACGAACACCTCCCTAAAATGGACACTTAGAGTTGGCCCCTGACTTTCTTGCTCCTTTTAGGGCCTGTTTACATGGAGGTGTTGGAGCCCAGGTAGGTTAGATAACCGGCCTGTCCATATAATCGCTCATTTTGATTTGATCACGTTCGCATGATAGTTGGGGTGACCATATGAGGGATTGAATGCCCAGGCGGGTTACCCCACCTATCTGCTCCCCCCCCCCCCCCCCCCCCTTAATGTAAAGAGTCCCTTTGTTGACTCTCTGACATCTTTCTAAGACGGAACATAAAGCCGATCCCAAAGGTGTCCGTTTTAGAACGAGTTGACTGTAAAAGAGAACAGATTTTAAACCAGGGGTGAAATTCGATCACTGGATATGCGCAACAGCATGAACAGAGTGATTGTACAGCTAGTAACCGTTTTTTTGGTTCCCTTGTAGTGCCTACAAAATCTTGCTTCAGACCGAAGAGGACAGATTAACAGTGGTTGCCAACCAGGGACTTTTGACACTGTCAGATGTAAGACTAAATTGCACTTCAACTCTAGTCAGTTGATAGTCTTTTATTTTGATGTATTTCCCCTTCTTCGAGGAATTAAACGCGCACAGCTGAAGTGCATCAACGCGAAGCGCGAGAAAAAAAAGCAAGTTTCCTGTACCCATCCCTACTTATTACTCTAGCGGCAAGTAAATTCCCTTCGATTTTTATTTCCTTAGGAGCGCTCGACTTTCCTTTAAGAGAAAGGTACAAGGTCTGTGAACAGACAATTCTGCTGACTACTCTTTTAATAGAATTATGAAAAGTCACTAATACAGGAAGGCGAAATTTGCTTGGAAAGGAAAATATACAGGGGCGGTTATTTAGATAAAGTTTTGTTCAAGCAAGTCCTTATATGAGACGTTTAGTGAACACAATTTCAAGACTTATGAATTAGCAAAAGCCACAAAAACATTTTTCTCCTAAAAATTTCAAACCAAGAGGCAGATAATTATACAGGTTTATTGTATTAGTTTGACAGTCGTTAGACATTTAACCGGTATTTTTGCACTTACTAGTACATGGCAAAGTCAGGTGGAAGTTAAGATTCTTTCTTCCATCTTTAGATCGCAGAATGTCTTTACATTGGAAGAGTATTTCTTAGTTACCGTAACATCATTCCGTACTGTTATATAGCCGGAAACTGTTTTCCCAACAGCGCGCGCTGTCATTGGTTACTTCGAGGTCATATGACATCTAACAATGAAACTCTTTCCCGCCAAAATCTCTTAGCGGGCAACATTGCAAAATCTAGGAAATCTAGAAAAATGTAGGAGTGCGAGAATGTTGACCGACGACCGCCGTTACAGTGAGGTGTAATGAATTTCCAGCTATATAAGAAATTACTGACTGACTGGTCCCGAGGGAAACAGTTAATTTTGTTTCCCGACGCGGGAGGCCAGTCATTAAGTGTTTATTATCAAACAGGCATTCACCACCCTTCACATGATGTACCACGAGGCCACGGCCTGTCACGTAACGGGAGACCTGACAGAAGTGCTTATGATATTACATAACTTGCTGGTGTGCTGCCGGCCGCATAGCTCCCAAACTTCTTGTGGAGGCATGTGTGGCCAAGCGGTTAACACCTCGAACTCCGGGTCTGGAGGTCCGGGTTCAAGCCTCGCCCGTCGCGTTGTTTCCTTAGACAAGGAACTTTAGTCCACTTTGTCTCCCTTCACCCAGGTGTATAAATGTGTACCGGCGACATACTGCTGGGGGGTAACCCTGCGATGGACTAGCATCCTGTCCAAGGGGGGAGTAGCAATACTACTGGGCATGTTTCATTCTAAGGAATCCGGGATGCTATCCTGCCGTTTGGGCCTTTGGCTCTAGTGTACCTTTATCAATTCTTTTTTTTTCTTACCAAACTTCTCCGTCGCCAAAAAGCAACAGCATTCCCCCCGCTTATTCTACTAACTACACAGGCTACGCTCTTCTCCCCAACAGCTGTCTCTAACTCCACCAATACCGCCGACTGGTTAGCCTGCGCTTTTTTCCAACAGTTTTTGTTGAAACACCAGCCCCTTCGTGCATGCTATTTAAAGCACTTGACTGATCTGGCTGGATAGTTTTGATTAAAGTGAAATTCTCATTATGACTGTAATGGTCAGGCCGGTTAGTTCTGACAAATGGAAAGTGTCCTAAGAGAGCAAGCAAATGCTGTTCTCTTATTAAAGCTAAATGCTAGCGCTAGAAAACTTCAATGTTTCGTTCAGTGTGCAATTTCTATATTGTTTACGATTTATCTGTGTCTGTTTGTTGTATTTCAGATGTCCGCAATAGCCTTTCAACCTGGACAGAGAGATTGGATGCGGCACAAAAACTCCTTTCTTTGTTGAACTCTTATACTCCTAAGGAAGTGAGACAGTCTTGCCTAGGTGAGCACCTAATGTGTCGTTGGCATCTTATAAACTCGCTTAATTGCGTGCACAGTTATGAAAACTGGAATATTTTGTCTTTATCCCACGATAGTGTTGACAAGAAAGCAATGATTTTGTTTCTTTGGCAGAGGTACTGAACGCCATGTTGATCCTGTACCCGAACGACTTCTCAGAAGCGATTATTCCTATCATCCATGGCTCCCATCAGCACTGGAACAAAACGTCTCCTCCAGGTCGGTGTCCTTACTCCAAAAAGGAGACGTTTATTTCGTCTGAGTTGATTTACGTTGAGTTCCGATTGCGAGCCTTTGCGCTGTTGTTAGAAACTTAATTACTCACGCTCTTTATATCTTAACTACGCGTTCAACCCCAAGAATTACTAATCAAGCAAAATTTCCAAGCTCCTGCATTTGATAGTGGAGATAACGTGAGTTCCAATGGCAAAAAGTGGGTAAAACCCTAGACTGTGAGTAAGCTCTGTTTTGAAATCGTGACCGCGTCGTAGGTTACGCGGGAGTTTTCCTCTAGCAACCGCAAGGTCACGCGCGAGCAAGCTGCGAAAGGGATTTTCAAATAAAGAGCTGGCTTACAGGCTAGTCAGCCAAACGAGGGCTGTACATTAATCAAACGTTGCCACATTATTTCAGGACTTCTCGGTCCATATTTTCCTCGTCGACACACTAAGGTGATCGTGAGCAGTAAGAGGTATCACGGCCAGCTGTACCTGAAGTTAACATGTTCCTACATCCTTCGTTCCTCGATTCACCAAAGGTAACGATCTTGAAATATTATTTGTTTTGCGTTCAATGAAATTGCATTGGGACAACTTTGATTTGTCTATAACTGCTGAAGGCAGGCTCTGGATGTCTTGATTTTTTCCATTCCTTGTTGGGAAGGACGTGCTTTATGTCCCATAGATGACCGCTACTTCGAGCTTGTGTTATGTTAGGGCTGGTTTTCACTACCGATGGAGTCGTAATCGGAGGAGAAAAAGCTCGACGGAATCAGAATCGGAAGAATCAGGGCGTTTCCGTTTTCATCCGACTTCCCTTATGTCTCCGTCCCTTATGATCTGGTGAAAACCAGATTGTCGAGTCGGAGGCAGACGCGGAAGGATAAACCAATCACATTGTTGATATTTCCACGCTTGATTGGCTTAGTTCTTCCGCTTTTCCTTGCGACCCCGACGAGCTTCTTTGTGCCTCGGACGGATGCAATGACCTGTGACGTGGTACAAAAGATTGGAAAGACACTTAGCAATACCCAGACTACATCACAAAAGCGAACTAACAATGGTTTCCGCAACACCAACAAACACCCCGTATTATAGCGAATAATCCAAGAATGGTCCACGGTTCCAACTCGTCTTTATTACAGTTATAACGAATTACGATTACGGTTGCTAAAAGCGAAACAAAAAATACAAATTACTAAGGAATACAAATTACAGCTATGAAACGACGAAAATACAGGAAACGGAAGAAACTAAGCGAAAATACTTACAAACGTTGTGTGACTAGAAAGTTGAACGGAAAAAAGGTACGATGGCTAATAAGACTGGACGAAAAAAACTGCAATGATGTTGCCGTGAACGCTAAAGCGAAATGAATTAGAATAAACGATGAAACTTACAAAATGATCTAAGAACAAAGAAAGTTAGGCAGAGAAATCTAACAGAATATGAATAGCGATAACTGAAAAGAATGTGAAAGGAATGTGCAGCTCTACAAAGAACTAAACGCTAAACATATTGACGTGGAATGCGGCCGTAACACCCCGGAACCCCTACTATACTACCAGTAGGGTTTCTTAAACTTGCTATCTTCTATTTGAATCATTTGCTTCAATACCCCTGAAAAGCCCAATGGGGTTAAGGTAATTATCATTTATTTGTCATCAGTGTCATAAATTGTTGAACTTGGTGGAGCAAAATATCTTGTCTGTTAATCTGCGATAATTGATCCCTTCGTCTCTGACAAGTCAAGATGCTTTCCTCAATCTCGCACAATAATAGACCCTTCCGGGGGTTTTTCTACCTTTTACATGGACCAGTTGACGAAACTCCTTCGACACCGCTACAAAAAGTGTCTTACAAACTAGTAGAGTTGCCGAGTTTGAAAGTTATTTGTTGACGTGTAACGAAGATGAACTTGGTGGAGCAGAACATCTTGATTTGATTATGTCTCTTGATCTGCGATAATTGATCTCTTCGACTCTGACAAATCAAGATGCTTTCCTCAACGTCGCGCAATAATAGACTCTTCCACGGGTTTTCAACTTTTGAAGTCGCGAATTTTTATAGACGTTTGTATGGTGTAGGGTAAGTTTGTGCTCCCCACCAGACAAATCTCTGTAACAATTCGCGGCTCCTGCAAAGGTATAACTTCGCTCGCTACAAATGTATCACTTTCACACTTGGTAAGTTCACTAATTTCAAGCGAGAAATGCCCTTTTTTTATTGGTTGTATGTTGTGTTAACAGGGAGTCGAGGAGTCCTACGACGCAGCTGTAACTAAATATTTTCAACCTTACCATTCGTTTGTGGATAAACTTCTTCGGTTTGGATTCAATCAGGATAAAGTACCCGATCATGTTATAGCTTGTAGTAAGTGCTGTAAATAATTGTGCTGTTCTTACTACTTGCCATCGAGAGCCATAATGGGATTATGGCTCTTGATGCCATGGCCCGTAGTTAGCACCGTAAATAATTAAGCCAATTCCCAGTTGCGCCAATCCTCTGTTTCATTGCGAGGCTAAGTGCGGAGCTCTTGATATGAAAAAGATTCTTTATTCTCGTGCAAATAAAAACTCATTTTCAGAAGAAAGGTTTTACACTTATCCTCGTATGCTTTTCCAGCAAGAAGCAGATACATATCTTATTGTAATTCTTTCAAAATATTTTCCGCTTCTCTTTGGCCTAAATCACCCGTCAAGTTTTTCATAGCCAACTGGCGCTAACCAAATTTGAAAAATTATGCAGGTCTCGGAGGGAGCTTTGCGACGAAATCGATGACTCTTTCTCGATCTCCAAAATTATTATTAACAGTTGTTCGCTGATAGCTTTTACATTGGATGGATAACCCTTAATCCCATTGATTTCTTCTATTCGCATAAATTAGAAGCTAATAAAGTCGCCTCAAACTATACGGTGGATAATTTTAAAGTTAAAAGGTTATTCTGATTTTTAAAAATCCGTGCTTTTTTTAATTATCATTGTAGATTGGATTCCCTTTTTTACCAATGTATTCACTTCCGTGTTTACATCTCTCAATTTTTTAAATCTATAGAATTTTTAAGAACCTTTTATTATAATCACTATTTGTAAATAGGCTTTTTATCATGATTGTTGTAATTTTATAATTATCAATTTTGTTTTTAGAGGGTCACTAGGGAGGGAGAATACTTGTTTAGAATTTTTAAGATCCTTTATTATAATTACTATTTGTTAATAGGCTTTTTATCACGACTGTTTTAATTTATTATTATCAATTTTGTTTTTAGAGGGCCACTAGGGAGAATACTTTTTATATTTATGTTGTAAAATCTTCTTTATCACACCCGGGTTTAGGTCCCATTGTGGGCGCAACTGTCCCAGCCCATCTCAGTTCAGTACTCTTTTTAAAACATGTCATATTGCGTTCGTGTTTTAGGCTGCCTTCTTGCGGTGGAAGCTATTTCGCTTCACTTCACTTACTTTAGCAAGCTCTGGATGGAAGTGTACCAGAAGGCTGGTGAGGTAAGTCGTGTCTTTTGTTCTAAATGAATGGTTACTTGGCAGGAATGGCGTTAATTGGCGGGCATGTCAAAAGCTGGGATGAACTTTTGGTTCAATTATCCATAAGTAGCCACGTGTTCATGCTCATATTAGCAGCGAGAAATCATCGGCCCGGGACCCCGTCCCTTCTTTTACAGCCCTGCTGCTTACTTTAAGTTATATTTTCCATTGTTTCCATTGTTTCGATTGTGAAAGTAGCCACGGGGTCATGCTCATATTAGCAGGGAGAAATTTTCGGCCCGGGACCCGGCCCTTAATTGACAGCCCTGCTGCTTACTTTTGGTTCTATTTTCCATTGTTTCGATTGTGAAAATAGCCATGGGGTCATGCTCATATTAGCAGGGAGAAATTTTCGGCCCGGGTCCCCGGCCCTTAATTGACAGCCCTGCTGATTACTTTTGGTTCTATTTTCCATTGTTTCGATTGTGAAAGTAGCCATGGGGTCATGCTCATATTAGCAGGGAGAAATTTTCGGCCCGGGTCCCCGGCCCTTAATTGACAGCCCTGCTGCTTACTTTTGGTTCTATTTTCCATTGTTTTCATTGTGAAAGTAGCCATGGGGTCATGCTCATATTAGCAGGGAGAAATTTTCGGCCCGGGTCCCCGGCCCTTAATTGACAGCCCTGCTGCTTACTTTTGGTTCTATTTTCCATTGTTTCCGTTGTGAAAGTAGCCACGGGGTCATGCTCATATTAGCAGGGAGAAATCATCGGCCCCGGACCCCGGCCCTTAAATGAGAGCCCTGCTGCTTACTTTTGGTTCTATTTTCCATTGTTTCCGTTGTAAAAGTAGCCACGGGGTCATGCTCATATTAGCAGGGAGAAATCATCGGCCCCGGACCCCGGCCCTTAAATGAGAGCCCTGCTGCTTACTTTTGGCTCTATTTTCCATTGTTTCCATTGTGAAAGTAGCCACGGGGTCATGCTCATATTAGCAGGGAGAAATCATCGGCCCCAGCCCGGGGTCCCGGCCCGGGCACCCCGGCCCTTAAATGAGAGCCCTGCTGCTTACTTTTGGCTCTATTTTCCTGTGTTTCTTATGAAAGTAGCCAGGAGGTCATGTTCATATAAGCTGCGGGAAATACCCGGCCCCCGACCCTTAATGACAGCCGTGCAGTGCTTACAGGTGCAACTTTTTCTTTGCAGAATACAAAATACAGCAGTTGTATAAAGCAGCTGTGTCAGCAGCCGGAATTCTTAGAGGTAAGATGAACGAATGATCAGTACGTGAAGTGACGTTTGAGAAGTGACCTTTGCAAGTTTAGTTCGCTAGAACCAGCTGCGTTACAGGAAAACACCTTTCATGCTTCACTGAACCTCAGCGGAAACATTTTTTTATCTTGCAAGGGAGTTCCCCAACCCAGTTTTCTCCTTTAAAGTTGTCATTGCAAGTTTTGAGTACGATCTTGCAATCCCTATAATTTGGACGACGAGGGAGAGGAGCATAAATCACGTGACGTCCTATGATAAGGTCCAGTACCTCGAATCTTTTTGCAACTCTCATATGCAACTGGATGTAGCATATGAGGGAACAGTCAGTCTTTTACCTTTACAATAGAGCTTTTTCATTCACTTGGCCAAGAAAAAGGTTCCACTCCCACTGGCTTTGTTTGTACACCAATATGCCGGACGTGTGGTCACGGGAAAAAGGACTTATATACACATGTTAATTTACAAATTTTGCCCGCGCCGACCTCTATGTCACGCAGAGCATTTTGCTCAACTACTCAAACTGTTGACTTGGAGTTTTGCTTGACAATTATTTTGACGTCCAGTTTTGAAGAAGGGTTGTTAAGGAGAACTTGCCTGTAAAGCTGTACACTTTTCATAGAGTTTACATATACTTGACGTAAACTGCAAAGAGAGCGACAGTCCTTCGCAAAGCGCTTTGACACTGGCGTAAGGTTTCGCGTTCATCCAATACAAAACGAGAAAAGACATTTCTGTGAAAAGTCTATTGTAAATCGTTTTAAGTCTCTCAGAGCCTTTGTTAATATAACCTGATAAACAGATAGTCCAGTGTTCTTGTTGTACGATTGAGTCCCCTTGTCTATTCAGTACATAGAACTGATCTTACTAGATGAACGGGAAAGTCTGAATGTGCGGGATATCTACACGTTCCTTTGCTGTTTCTTTCCGAGGGTAAGCATAATGCATTTTCACTTTAGCATCAGGAATAGGTTGCTCCACCCTGTTACCTGCTTTCGTTTATCATGATTAATTGATCAACGAAAATGAATTTTAGTTAATGAGCAACACTTGTTTGTCCTATGTTCAGTGATTTTCACGTGCAACCTTTACGAACTCTTCATTGTTTATTTGACCAATCACATGGCACTCTTAACTTGCATTCCCATGTGCTTCGTCACTCTGTTTTTTCTTCACGGCCAGGCACAATGTCTTGAAGTTTCTTTTCAAATTCCCTCCCATCCCACCCTTCACTTTGTTTTATTTTATTTTAGTGGACATAGGACTTGCGAAACCTTAATTAAGTGCCATGTTGTCAAGTAGTAATCATTTTATGTATATAACTTATTAATTAGTTAAAGACAGTATTATTGTAAGCAACTTATCTATAGTCATAATCAATTTCTGCGTCGACACGTTGATGTCCCTTTCAGTTAAGAGTTTCAACTCGAGGCAATGATATGACATCTATTTAGTTACTTCTTACAATTTTTCTCTGAAGTCAGTAGTGTATTTCCAATAAAAATTGGGAATGGGGATGAAGTGCTCCTCGCGTCACACTTTTCAGACTTTTGCCCCCATAGACTCGACATTTTGTACTCCTGGGATGTACATATAGGTTAGTGGGGGCCTCAGGGAGGCCCACGATTGGTCACAGCCGACCCTGAGGGGAAGACCAACTCCCTCCCCTATATCGGTCTGTGCATATTTACCCAAGAACGGTCACAGTCGGCCCTGGGAGGAGGCCCAACTCCCTCCTCGATGCCGTCGGTGTACCACCCTGGTGGTAGGTTTTCTTTAGCTCACAAAAATCCAGGAGTACATAGGGCTGACCTTTTAAGTTTCAGTGGAGCACTTTGTCACCCACTTCCTCTTTTTGAGCCACACCAAGTTGCTGTTCAGTATACTAATTTTGGGTCCCCAAACATGAGGAAGTTTATTAACTGAAGAGTAGTCAGTTCAGGTTGCAGTTTTCAAACCTGTTGTTCACCTTCCTTTTGCCTCCCTCACAGGTGTCTAAGCAGGTGTTGGTAAATCAGTGGACTAACTTAGTCAAGACACTTGTAACGACAGTAATTGCCGACAGACCTGCAGCGGAGAAGGCGAGTGACGCGGATCTGTGTGTTATAGCCAAGAGACTTACTGCGGTAAGTTGTTCGGATAGATTGGTTTTAACCTGAAACTTCAGTGCCTAAATGCTCTCAATCTGGCCTCTTAATCTGGATAGCGCTATTGGCCTGCCTCGTAGATCAGTCGGTTAGAGCGCTGGTACATCTACTTCTGTGCACTACTTATCCCTTACTCAGTACTTAAATTGCTTTTATGGCTGTGTCTATGATTGAAACTCAATGTAATAATAATAATATTAGTAATAATAGTTCCGTTATTTAGCCTCGGCACTATTTATAGCGCTAATGCTAGTGGGGCCGAGCAAATGCCTTAAACAAATAATCCAAAATAAAACTTAGCAGGGTTAAGAATCCCAACTGGCAGGAGGCAAACCAGCTGGCTAATTACAAACGCGGCCGAGGATTTGAACTCGGGACTACCGTGAACAAATCCAGTTAGCGGTTGGAGCGGGACTTGAACTCGGTGCCTCCGAATTGCAAGTCCAGCGCTCTAACCACTCGGCCACGCTGCCTTCCATACTTCAGCGTGCTCTGTCAAACAAAACCTAATGAGCAGTACTTTCACACAACAGGAGGTGTTTTTCATTATTACTATAGAGACGTTCCTAACAGCAATAAAATTTCGCAGGAACTCCGAGCAATGTCTCTACTGTTCTCTGTTCGGGCGCCGCAGAAGTCCGACATCAGCCCACTACTACAGCCGAGTCTTGATGCACTTCTGTCAGTCTGTCGCAGGTATCAAAACAAAAAACAAGAAAATGCAAAGGCCACGCGCGCTGCGAGCGAGACTGAGCAACAGCAGAAAAACGAAGAGTCCGAGGACAAGAAGACAGGTGGAGAGGCGGAGCCGGTAAAAAAGCGAAGGAGAACGTTAGAAGGCGAAGAACAAACAAGTTCTAAAAGAGCATCCGCATCGTCTGATGTACCCACAGGGCGCCCACACAATCTGTTTGTGTAGCCGATTGTTATTTTATAGTAAATGTACTGGATTTACCGTTTGCTTCACCTATAGCGATATTTCGCTAACTTTGTATATAAATCAATGATAAATAAACGTTGAATTACCTTACCTGTGGTGCATAGTCGTCCTTTTGCCTCAAAAGCGGTTTTTTGAGCGATTTTGAATGAATTTGAGTTCGCCGTTGACTGTTCCATATAATAGAAGGACAAGGGAGGAATCCTTGTTTTGAAAGGGTTCCAGCGCCGGAGCGATTTTTCCCCCCAAAATCGCATCGCTCCGCTTTCAAACTTCGCAGCATAAGGGTCAAAAGATTCACGATTCTTCTCGTACCTTCCAATCGAACATCCATCCAAACAGCCCGGAGCTAGCCCTCGAAGAAAATCAAAATCCCACAGTATTTGAGCGACTGGAATGCGTAGCAAGATTCATACGTGCCAGCCACAAACCGTCCCGCTGATTGCCTTTTTTTTATTGGATGTCGTTAAACAAATGGTTAAATAATAACTGATGAAGAAGACTTGGTAAGCGTTTGTTGTTTAACGACATCCAATCAAAAAGAGGCAATCAGCGGGACGGTTTCTGGCCGGCACGTATGAATCTTGCTACGCATTCCAGTCGCTCGAATACTGTGGGATTTTGATTTTCTTCGAGGGCTAGCTCCGGACCGTTTGGATGGATTTTCGATTGGAAGGTACGAGAAGAATCGTGAATCTTTTGACCCTTATGCTGCGAAGTTTGAAAGCGGAGCGATGCGATTTTGGGGGGAAAAATCGCTCCGGCGCTGGAACCCTTTCAAAACAAGGATTCCTCCCTTGTCCTTCTATTATATGGAACAGTCAACGGCGAACTCAAATTCATTCAAAATCGCTCAAAAAACCGCTTTTGAGGCAAAAGGACGACTATGCACCACAGGTAAGGTAATTCAACGTTTATTTATCATTGATTTATATACAAAGTTAGCGAAATATCGCTATAGGTGAAGCAAACGGTAAATCCAGTACATTTACTATAAAATAACAATCGGCTACACAAACAGATTGTGTGGGCCCCCTGTGATGTACCAGGACCTAGCAAGGATGATGACAACGTTGCTGGTCGGAAAAGGGAGAAAGTCCAGAGTAGCTCCAAAAAACAATCCCCAAAGAGTGGATCGATTTGGGGCTCAAGGCCGCCAACTGATTGTGTGGACTCGCTAGTTAAAGCTATTCAAAGCGCCAGCACCAAAATCCCTGTATAGGTAACAAACATGAGAGGAACAGTCTGGCATTCATTGAAGTACTGTTGTAAAAGACACTTTGGCCTTAGGAGTCTGTTTGCTGCCAGATGAGTCCTAAGCTACGGGAATCTTTGAGTGTTTTTGTGGACTGCTTTTGCAGCGTTTTAGTTTCCAGTGCACAGCGGGAAAAGCCAAGAAGTTTTCGTGTTTTTTTTTGTTTCCGAGAACTTGTGTATTTGGAATAATAAATGGAAATGAACTGTACCCCAGAAACGTTGGGAACCGGTTGGACAACAATCCAAAAACGATTTGATTTGAATCGTGGTGTTGACGTTTTTATACCCGTGAAAAAGCCTGCCTTGTACTTTGCTTCATTCCCTTCCACTGGGCTAAAATTTACATTATGCAGTGAAAGGAGGTTTTTGGAGAGTTAAAACAACCATGCACCTTTTCACCTTTCATAGCTTCCTGCCGGTGACAATGCAAGCCCCGGTAACTAAACATACAAGACTAAACAGGGAAGGCAGACAAGCCGGGTGGGAGTGGTTTCCTTTTCCCGGTTTATGCGTTCTCCGACATGGACAATCAGAACTCCAGTCTGGGTCTTCCAGTCTTCAAGACTTACTAAGTCTTTTCTTTCAACTTAAAGCCTGTCCATCAAGTACGGGTTTCTAATTTCGGCTTTTTTAAAAAATGGGAGTATTGTAGAGAGGTGTATTTTATGGACTTTGTATCCCTATATTTGGAAAGATTGCAAGTTACATTGTACGTTCACAATTTTGCAAATCTACAAGAGAAAAGCGCTTTCACCGCCTTGTCTGACTTTGCGAAAAATAAACTGCTTTAAGATAATACTTACCTTGAAAGTAGATGATACCATTGTGCGTAGAGGCCACCGTCAAATCAGAAATATAACCATGAAGATGTGCATGTTATACAATTGTAAATGCCCACCGTAACGCGAGTAACAACCTGAGAATTAGAAATAGGTGATGTAATGTCACGTGGGTAACACATTCCCCCTTGGAGTCAGGCGATATAATTGCAAATTTCACCGTTTCATCTTGGTAAATATTTTATTCTTGAGAAAAAAACAATATTGGTCTTGTTATTTATCACTGAGAAAAAAGGTCTTACATTAACTTCCTCGTTGAAAGCTCTTTCAGTGCATTTAAAATTATATAGCAGTCGTGTGGATTTGTTCGGAAAAGAAACAGAGATAATAAATTTGGATGATGTAGAAGTAAATTTTTATGGAAATTGTTCATTAATGTTGCCGTTGGTGCATTCTGCAGATAACAACGTATTACCGTGGAAGCTCTCGTAACTGACACTCTGGTAAGCAAACAGCTCCACTTACGGCCACCTTTACAAAAGTCCGTTTTTCTCAACTCCTCTACAAACCCTGTATTTTTACATTCTCGTAAGCGGCCAGGTCCAGGTACGAACACCTTTTCCGCGTCCCGAAAGTGTCCGCTTACGAGAGCTTACACTGTATTGCAAGAAACGATTGCAACGACGATTTTTAAGGCAATTGTTGTAACAATTCGAAACAATGTCGCAAAAAAACAAAAAAGTTGCAAAGTTCCCCGTGTAACACTGGACAGTGCTGGCAATAATAAAGAACAGCGATTATTGGGCGACGGTGAGCAAAATATCGTCATTTGGCAGTGGCGTCAATTGCTTATAGTCCATTTCTACGGTGACTCCGGTTTGCTACTAATGGCCTGTTTACATGGGGGTTCGGGGGGGAGAAGGGGGGGGGGGGCAGGGTAACCTGTCTGTCCATATAATTTCTCATTTTATTATGTGGACAATTGGGTTACCCCACCTAAGCGGGTTACCTCACCTACCTGGGGTCCCCCACCTCCATGTCGATCTTTATCCCAGTTGAACTAAACTTAAAGAGGGGAAAATGGCGGGTTTCGGTAATCTGTGTTATAAAACTTTATGCATATAATTCGGCTCATTTGAAGTTCGGCGTCTGAATCAACGCTGGTCCACATGCGTTAGTCCCGGCTGAGTCAGGCGTTATGAACGTCTGGGCCGATGCAATTTCAATTAGCTGTTTCGAATTGATTCAGATTCCGCACTGCGCGTGAACATAATTCACTGAATTTGATTCGGCTAATGTGAAGTGCGGAGTCTGAAAGGCGAACCGGTCCTAAGGGCCTGTTTGCATGGAGGTGGGGGACCCCAGATAGGTGAAGTGACATGCGGCGGGTCACCCCACCTATCATGTAAACGTGATCAAATTAAAATGAGGGATTATGTGGACAGGCGGGTTACCTCACTTACCTGGGGTCCCCCACCTCCATGTAAACAGGCCCTAAGCTCCTTAATGAAAAATTGCTATGTTTTGCTGATCGGAGTTCAATATTTATTCTATCATTCAATCATTGCGTTCGAATTATTGTTTGTTTGTTTGTTTGTTTTTAATATTTTATTTAGGGCCACTGTACAGGCCATTCGAAAAGTTACTATCTCGCTGATAAATAATTGTTAACAAATTTCCCAAAAAGAAAAACAAGAATTGTACCTATAGATACCTAGAAAAATAAAATACCTACCTAAATAAAAAATACCTGTTAAGCACATAAAGAAACCACATCAGGAAGAGTTTTTATTAAGGAACAATAATTCTAATTACAACTTTTTTTATATACTTTGCCGCAAACACAGTGAGAAACTGCGCATTAATAGAGCATTGTTCCCGGTCTACAAAAAAACAGAAGCAAATCAAGTTTAATCTCCATGGCGCATAAACAACCGATTATCGGAAGGAAGGTATATACAGTGGCCTTAAGAACTCTAGTCCAATCAAGTCAATCAAAACTCTGTAAAAACCTTATTATTAAAAAAAAAAAATGAAAGGACGTTTTTAACTTACACTTTTTCCAATAGCGTGCGTGGAGTTAACGAAAACAGCTCCGAGCAGTTTTCATAAGATGCTATGGCTGCGTCCACTCAACTCATTAGTGTTGGTGTAGCATTGCTAATGAGTCGGGCTATATGCACAGGGCGACGCACGCAGCTAAATTTATACCGTTCCTTTGTTCCTGAACTGAAAACAAAACTGTTTTTTACCCCATGTAAGGAAATCTAAGACAGCCTTAGATTCTAGATCCCGCACTGTGGATTGCAAATTCACGATGTGAATTCTGGATTTCAGGCACTGGAGTCCGGATTTCTAATCACTGGAACTTGGGATTCTTGATTCTAATCCTTAGCTGGATTTCAAAGTCTAGGATTCTGGATTCCAAAAGCAAAAATATGCGGTATTCTGGAATTTTCATTACCTTACACAAGGCGATATTTTCTTTTCAAACAATCGAATACAGCTTTCGTCCCCGATAACTAAACGTACGAAGTGACTGCAAATCCTAGTATGGTCTTATAGTAACGTCATAGTAGCCTGTGTTCGATATATTAAAGTTCTAACATGACTCCGAGGCTTGAGGGTCAAAATTGCAATTGTCTCGCAATTCCCAAAAGAGACTTTTGTTATTGAGTACAAAGAAAACCAAACCAAATCTAGAAATATGACCAGAAAGCCTCGGAGTGGTCTTAGAATTTTGATATATCGAACGTGGGCTTTTATAAAGGTTTCGATAATAAACGAAGCGATCAACATTGTGATAAGTTCTTAATGTTCATCTTGCGAAAGTTCATTCAAGGCTACGCGTTGTCTTCCGAAGGCTCCTGCGAGGGTTACTCCGTGTCCCATTTGTTTTCTACCCAAAGAAAAGGAAAAAAATAGCGAATAAATAAGTGAGGGCAGAACAATGTTTCTAGTGCCAATAGGCGGTTGCGGCAGAGGGAAATTTTGTTTTGGACTAAGAAGTTGGGGGATGGAGAAGGGGAGGTTTCCAAGATTTTTTTTCCAAAACAACATTAGGGAGGAACTTTTCTCTTTAGCAGACTTTTATTCTATCTTCCTAGACATTTGGCAGAATTTGGTGCCAGATGGTTGCTATGGTTACTGAGATATGACGTCTTACTAAAACGCGGTCAAGACATTTTACTTTTTTTTGTCTGTTTGTTTATTCTCCCTTTTGAGCAGAAAAAACCTATAAACTATCCCCGAAAGTAGCAAAGTATATAGCTATAAAATAAACTAAACCTCTGGCATAAAAAAATGCTTAATCATCCAATGTTATTATTTTTAGTCGGAATTGTCTCTAAAGTCCAAGATGGCGTCCATTTTCATAAACTTTATAATCTGTTTTCTTTACACGGTGAAGGGAAGTCTGCGTAAAGACCCCATAATGAATACCGTTAAGTAGTATCCTGCTGTTTTGTTCTAGTAAAATGCTCTGATTGGCTGCCTGACAAAAGGCATTGGAAGCATCATCTCTGAGTGGCAGTTATTAAGAATTGCCAGGAATAATTTATGCGAAATTGGTTTCAGCGACATGTTTAGCGAAGCTGTCTTGCAAGCGTCGCTTTTCAGTCTGCAATAAAGTAAACACTAGTCGTCCGCGAGCATGCTACTTACCGATTGCATGGGATTCTGAGTAGTATTTTCAGTCATTTTAGCCGCCAACTTTTGCTGTCAGAAAAAAAAATAAGAACAAAGTTTAGTAGGTAAAACAATACATTTCCACGTGTCCTAATTTGCAGAAGAAAGCAAAACGCTGAAGGATTCTGGTCATAGTAATAAAATGACGCCATCATGCAAAAGCCTATTGTATGGTTCGGTATGCCGTAGAGCGCGTGCACTCGCGAGGCCGTCATCTATGCAAATTTATTGTAACAAAAAAGTGGATCACCAACATAGCCGCCGTGATTTCAAGTAAAAACGCTCCATGCGATTCAAAGACATTGCCAACCTACCCCTCCCCTTACTCAAACTTTAAACTAAATTCTCACTTTGGACTAATTCTTGTGATAAGAGAGGGGTGGGTGGGCTGAACTTATACGATTCAGGGACACTGCCCCTGACACTACCCCTCCCCTAACCTAATGTCAACACTAAGTTCTCTCTTAGGGCAAAATCTTGGTTTAACTGAGAGGTACAAAGTGGGGAGGGAGAGTAGGAAGTTTTCCAATACCTTATACTCCGTATTATTTGTTCTTTACTAGAGAATTGTATGTGGCCATAAATCACTTATTAGCGGACTCTGTTACCATTTATGTTTTCTACATGATAATATATGACTGCGTCGTCTACATGCCCCTGATATATAATATGGTAGGGATTTCAGATTTCACCAGTTGAAGTTTATGGAAGGGAAGGCAAATTTGTTTTTTCAGTTTGTAAAGGGAACGAAAAGGGCCAACGGACGCATTTTGTGGCTGCGAAAATGTCAAGAAAACTTTCTGGATTAGTGATTTATTCGTATTTACGAGGCAGTGCATTTGCAGAAGTCTAAATCAGTGCGAAAGGGTAACTTTTCTGTGAAAATTATATCTAAAAGGGTAAGCCGTTACACCTGGTACATACTTACCAATAACATTGCAAGGAATTCATGTCCCCTTGCCTTCTGCTTTTTAGGTTTTTTTGTAGGTTTTTTTGTCGGCGTTCGTCTTCTCGTAAGACCTGGTCGCTCATATCCCCGAGCTGGGTCTAAAAGATCACAGCAAACAATCAACCACAAAAAAGTGATCGTCAAGAGTCGTTTGGAATCCATCGACTATATCGTTCTTCCGGTTTACCAGGTGTTCTGTTGCGAAGATGAACTTGAATCTCAGCTGAAAAAGAAAAAGAAAATTGTTGGCTTTTTCAGCTTTTTACTTATATTAGTTGTTATCTCTAGTTTTTAAGTGTCAAGAGAGATTTGTGTCTCTCGTTATCGATATAATATCCTCAACGTGTTGGCCTGGAGGCCATGTTATCGTGTTGGAGTCCTTACGATACACCTTTTCCGAGTACGGGTACGACAGGAACCCATGGTACGAATAATTTACCCGTACGCGTAGCCCGTAGATTGCCTCTTACCCCGAAGAAACGGGTAGGGTACCGGGTAGAATGATGCCACTATGACGTCTGGGAAATAATGGTTTCCTTTTCTAAGTACTTGGCAAGCATGTTCGCTTACCCGTACCCGTAGGCAGAAAAGGTGTATCTTAAGGTCACTCTTATGTCCGAAAATAGAGTTCATAAATACCTTTTATTTAAGTATAAACACCAATGAAGTACCAGGTGAGCTTTCGCGCGAGAACATGTTATCTTCACATATGAAAAGATCACCGATGCTATCGGGCTATATAATAAATCGCGCCTTTCACAGAAAAAGCTATTAAAGTGAAATGGTTTGGTATTTCATTGGTGTTTATATCATAAATAAAACATTACATGGTTGCTTGGAAATACGAAATTTCTCTTCGACTGGTGAATAATTCTATACTTAGGGTGCGTTCGATTGGGAAATCTGGATTTATATTTTAAAATCCGGATTTCGGATTTGCAATCCAACGCGAAATCCGAAAACGGATTTCAACGCTGAAATATTTGTTTAAGGATTTTCCTTTTTACCGTTCGATTGGGAAATCCGAAAAAGGATTTGAAAAACTGTCCTTAGGAAAAGCGGTCTTGCATGCACACGCATAATTAGTAAAAAGAAGACCGCTATTCACGAGAACAGTTTTGCAAATCCTTTTTCGGATTTCCCAATCGAACGACAAAAAGGGAAATCCAAAAAATCCGGATTTGGATTTCTTAATTCAAATCCACCCTGAGGACGGATTTCTCGGAGGTGAGCTTGATACCTTCAAGCCAAACATAGATCTTGTTCAGACCAAAATTAAGCCGCTCATTCAGTTGATATCATTGTCAGCATAGGTGATGCCCATAGTGGTAGTAAAAATTCTCAGCCAAGCTGAACGAGTCGAAATTCGAAAAGTCATGAATGTGCAGTGAAAATAATAAGGGACCTAAAATGGTCCTCTGGGGTACACCACTTCATACCAATGTCTCACCCAACTTACGGTCATTCACTACAACACAAAATTATGTAGGCACGACCACTAAGGTATGACATTAGCCATTCTCCTTTGGGGCCAGTTATACCGTCATAATCGATTTAAATAGCAGTAATAGCAGTAAGGCATGGTGGACAGCCTTTTCATAGTCTTTTCGAGGTCCAGAAAGATACAGACATGAATCACTGTACTATTGGCGTGGTCAATATTGAATTACTAACTTTTGGTTGTCTCAAATAAGGCAGAATCAGTAGCGTGACAAAAGCTGGTTAGGTGACTTTATTTATCTCAACGTATTTAACTTAACCACCTCAGTAGCCTTGAAACGTTGACTCTTACTGTCATTGTACGCACAGTGCATACCCATAAATCGAAAAAAAAAAAAAAAAAAAAGAACAGCTGATCCTCTGTATTGATATTTCCGACGAAATCGAAGTCGCGGCGATCGCATTGCCATTTCAATCAAGTCTGACAACGTTGGTCGTACTTGGTCGTGGAAGGCAGGCAAAGAAACCTGTCCCAAAAACTGAGTGTGTTTTACGTTCAGTTGTTATTTTCTCGTTTCCGTCGTCCTTGACGTTGTGCTGAGCCCATAGTAGCGTGAACACGTAAAACAATTCTTGCTATGCGACGATTTTGTGAGAAAACCAACGATTTGATTCCGTCCGTAGGTGCCCATAATTACTTACTGAATTTTGGTGTCTAATCATACATCCTTCATCAGTTTACTCAAGCCCTAAATTAAGGAACAATAATTATTATAATAGTAATTTTCTTTGTTTACCCTCGGCAGTATTTTATAGCACTAATGCTTGTGGGGCCAAGCAAATGCCTGAAACAAATAATTCAAATTAAACTTAACAGGGTGAAGGATACCATTTTGCCGGAGGCAAACCAGCTGGCTATTTACATGCTTGCTTTCCAGCTAGCGGTCAGGGCGGGACTTGAATGCGGGGCCTCCAAATTGCAATTCCAGCGCTTTAACCACTCGGCCATGCTGCCTCCTACAAGGAAGGTTTCATTTTGGCCGAAAACCTGATCACTGATCATCACTTTGTGAGCAGTTACACAGTATGATAGGGCTGTCGACTCTTCGTTTCACCCTTACAAACTTTAAACTAACTGGCTGTGGCTATAGTCGACATAAACGCCTTAGTACGGATCAAAACAGATTTAGAACCCTTGAAGCCCCATTATCTCTGGAATGTAATCATTAATCGACAAGTAATAGTTGATCAAAAGAGTGCCGATCTATACTGCATGCGACAATTTGTCCCAGAAGAAGAAAGGGCGGAAACTAACTTTCCGATAAATTGTTGTGAATTCATGAGTCTTTCGTATTGACGACATTTCAATGGTTTTGAACTCTGAAGACTGATCTTGGAGTACTAAAATTATGAATGAGCTAAGCTTCGTTTCAAGGCATGGCGCGGAAGCTTGAGTAGTTTCGAAAGACAAACTAGCCCAAACTCAGCAACTCGAAAGGCATAAGGTCTGATATGAAATGCAACTTAGCACTGCAAATTTGCAAGAAATTTAAACTGGAATTTGAATCCAAGGAACTCAGGGGCACCCAACGAGAATATAGTTCAAAACCACTTAAACATAGCATTGTTAAACGTATTTTAGTATTTAAATGGTAGATATAGGCATATTTTTATCCCCTAAACATTTTTCATCTGTTCGGACTTCCTAGCTGAAAGTCTAGTGATCCGAAAATTATAGGGATCAAAACTTACCCGTTCGAAAATTCCAGCCAGAAAAAAGGCTCCCGAAAATTCTAGGTGACCTTTTTAGGGTAAAAATCCGTTAAAAATAGGCAATTATACCATTTTTTAGATGTTCGAAAATCCTAGGAGAGGCAGGCAAACAAGAAATTTTACAAAACATGTTACGAAAATTCTACATATCAAATCGTCTTCCGAACAGATGTTTTCCGAAAATTGTCGTTGTGTGCCCCTGAGAACTCAGACAAAGATTAAAACAGCGATGCGATTAAACTGACTGGCTGCATTGAGACAACTAACAAACATAACATTACCGGACAACAAACAAACTGGAAACTGACTTCCACTCGTGGCTTCTGGGATGGTCTGACTACTAGTTACTAATACTGTCCAACGCAAACGGATTCCGATGGTGCAGACCGCCGCAAACCGTTTAAAGTAAAGTTTTAAGTTTCCGGTTTTAAGTTGCAGGCGGAAGGGAAGATGGGCAATTAATAGTCACTTGCAAAGGTGCTGACACAAAATTTATCAAAATTCAAACAGTGGGAACTGCCACAAAACTCGTTGAAACACGAAAATAACTGATGAAAATAAGGCACAAAGAACCTTGCAAATATACGAAAAAGAAGGCACTGTTGGACAAACGTGAAGATTTTGAAAACCTATTTGCCCAGTTAACAAGGGAATATATTAAATTGTAAAAATATTTGAATGACACGATGCTGTGACTTCGTCACTCACACGTAATTTCTCAAGTTCCATAGATAATAAGGACCCCCAGATAGATAGTTCAATTCTTGGTTTTCACATGACGTCACCAAAATTCAAACTAAGAAACTATCGCTTCTTCTGCGTTTCTACTTTCATGTGATACTAGAGCACTTTAAAACCTTTGTACAAAAAAATTTCGGTTCAAAAGGGTTCTTTTTTTTGCGATACAGGACACTTTAATTTCCAGGAATTTGCGTAACGCGGCATTTAGCTGACGGCCGGGAAAGCTCTCATGTGGGTTAAAAACATTACGGTTTTTTGGAGATTTTGCTATCTAAACGTTCCTTGTCTTAGAATGAATATTGCTTTAATCGTTATGAGTTCCTCAAGCGAAGAATTCACGCATAAGTACGAAAACTCAAAAACAGATGTTTCTGTTGGTTTCCTGCGGCCATTATGTGCCCCTGAAAGGGACACAAATATGGCGTCTCCATACAAAGCTTTATAAATTTGGGTAAAACGTTTTTCCGAATATCTCGCATATGAACTATTGCATAGACCTGATTCTTGGCAACGCTTTTTGTATATTTATCTTCTTTCATTTCCCAGATTCTAGACCTTCTGTATTAAAAGGTTTCCACTTTTATTTCTACTTTCTCACGTGAGTGAAAACCGAGAATAGGGTAACTCCTTCAGTTTTTGTACAAGATAAAAACTGCTATCCAAAGAGGCCCTACAGTGGTTTAATTTACAAAATCAACTTGCCGTGAAACAATCCCTTTAAATTCCTCCTTTTCCTTTCCAAACATTAAACAGGCCAGGGACACCCAACGACGGTTTTTTTCCTAAATGCATTAAAAACGGCTTTTCGGTTAGGCTATCCAAAGCACTTTTAGATCTCTAGAAATGCATTCTGAGCAGCGCTATAAAATATTCATTTGTTCGGTCATCTTAGGGCAACTTGAGTCTTTTCGAAATTACAGGGGCTTCAGAGTTATTTTCCCGAAAATTGGGGACGCATTTTAAAATATAAAGAAAGTAAGATTTTTTTTTTATTCCTCTCTCCATGATCGCATTTTCGAATCCGAAAGTTTTAGGTTTTCCTTTTTCTACGAAAAATAACTTTACCTGGGGAGAGAAATGCGAACAATTCAAGTTCAAGTTCAAGTTCATTTATTCACACTTATTCAATTACAATACAACAATAAGGGAAAAAAAAGGAAGAACTAAGACCCTGTTTACATGGAGTGGGGGACCCCGGTCTAGTGGGGTAAGTTTCTTTTGTTTTGTGTCCCCCAGAGCGTGAAACCTAAGGAAACCTAGACTACGAGCAGTCTCTCTTTTTTCTGTAGTCAGTCGAGCAAAACGCGAGACACGCAAATGGCCACGCGCGAGGCTGATGGCCCTCGTTTCGCGCGTCTCGCGGCTTCGCGCGCGCGTGCACTCCCCCTACTAGCTAAACACCGGAAGAAAAAGAGAGACTGCTCGCAGTCTAAAGGAAACCAACCCCACTAGACCGGGTTCCCCCACTCCATGTAAACGGGCCCTAAAACAGAGCTAACTGTACATTGAATTAAACATAAAAAAGGAAGAGTGTGTAGCAGCCAAAGGAGCCAAGCTTTCGAGTTGGCTACTACCACAGAGCAGTTACAAGTGGGTGGAGGTTATACGGTACTAATAAAAAAAACTATTTCAATTAAATAATTAAATAAATAGAACTAAGTAACTCTAAAATTTTGTACTGTTAAACTCTCCACGCGTTTAACCCTCCACCCTCCATCTTGCGCCATCTTGCGCCGCTGACAACCTACCGTAAATCGTAGGGAATTTGTTAGACAATCTTCGAAACTTGTACATGAATGGAACGGTCGTCTAGAAATTTTTAGCCTTCCTTCGGAAAAATTGGAAAATTCTAGGCAATTTTTGCTTCTCCGAACAGACATTTCACAAAAAAACAGTCGTTGGAGATATTTGTTACTCCTTGGAATGCAATGTCTATCCTTTATAGTAAAATGTTTAAAAATACGTTTCGTATAAGGAACGCCATTTTTAGGCAAAGTTGATTTATTGGCTAGACGGTGTGGAAAACAACTTGATTTACATGTTAATCTTGTGAAAGTACAGTTATTTGCAGCGCAAGAAAGCTGACATAAATTGACATTCACGTGTTTCCTGTCAAGTTAAGCAGTTGTAGCTCGAGACACGTGCCAACGCTGATACACGTGTTTTCTTGGCACAGTTCAGAGCGCGAAGCGATCGACAGGGAATTCGATGAAAAAAAGCGCTTGAAGTTTTGCAGGTAAACAAGTCCTAAGATAAAAAAAAGCATCGTCAGGAGCTGGCATCGTTCGAATGTCGAGCCCTTTTTTGGCAAACTGAGTAGTATGGAAATTAGTTTTCGGCAATCGATCTTCAGCTGCACAAGCGTTGCGTGCTCGCTAACCTACCGTATCAAACCAAGAGCCACAAGCGTTTGTATTTTTTTCGAAAAACCAATCAAAATCTTGTATTCATGTTCATTTGTTGCTTTCAGTTAATTATGCTTGAGCTTAACCATTCCAAGGTCAAACGATACTCGCTCTAAAAATGACATATCTTCGTTGACAAATTATCCATTATTAAGACCGTTGTCGGGAAACTTTCCACAACAGTCACCTTTAGCTGGGACAGATGCATCTGAAATCAAATTTTTACCCGTAACATATCTATCGGGACGTTATAGCAGCCGTAATTTGGAGGGGCAGTCGTCATAGTTACTGAGAGAAGAGCTGGCCGTTGGCAGCGCTTACTTGGCCGTCGTATGGCAGATTGGGTATTTACAAGTGTGGCCTGAGATTTGAACTTGGGTCTACTTGCGAAAACAAATCCAGCTAGCGGTCGGGCGGAAATTGAATTCGGGGCCTTTCGATTGCAAATGTAATAACTTTTTGAACACTTGGTGATTAACTAAAGGAACCTGAAAAATAACTGACTAAACAACGTACAAACTAACCATTAGATAAAACTCATTGCACTTGCCTTAAAAATAGGAGACTGGTGATGCTGCTGGTGGCTACGTAGTTTGAAAACCGAAATTGGCATTGCATTTGCACAAAAAAAAAAAAAAAAGCCGGTCTTGCTACTGATGGGTAATTTTTTTTAGTGCTACTGATTGGTGACATTTAATTCCTAGCGCCGCCCAAATGACGTTTTTAACACATTAGGGACTTTAAGATCCAACGACAGGAGGCGACAAGAACGTCGCTTAAAAAGAGAATTTGCGTTCTTTCAGTCTTTATAGCGATTATTCCTACCCACTTACTTTGTCAATTGTAGGCAAACCCTCCTGAAGCTGAATTTCAAGGGACAATATTCAAGCTCAGAAAGAGAAAAAAAATTTCGTCGTTGCTTGTTTACGTCCTCCATAAAACGCGAAATGAGGCATTTTCACGTCGTAGTCGTGCAAAAATGGGAAAGATATGTACAAAAAAGTGTGTTGCACGTGCGAAGTTGTTGTTTTGCCAATTTAACCAATTGTTTTTTGGACGTTCTCGTTGTCGTCCGCCGTAAAAGGCGGAATGAGTTTGCGGAATGGCATGTGGCACGGCTTGCGGAATGACATAATTATGCTTATAATTATGTAAAATATGGATATATATAAAATATACGCTTCTTGAACGTGAAGTCTGGCTAGCTACAATTCTAGGGATTACTAATTAATACGGTGGACGGATCAGATCATATTTGAGACTAAATGAACGCCCCGAGTCAAACATTAATCTGTAATCCAGAAATCGAGTGAAGCGAACTACTCTCTGTCTCCTTTCGGCCTTTCCGCGTCTCTTCGCACCTTCCTTGTTTGTGTGAGAATGTGCGTTTGATCGTGAAAAAATGCTAAAACGGCAAGAAGGGGGAAAAAAAGAAGAAAAGACACACTCAACTGCCAGGATTCGAACTCGGACTTCTCCGCCAGCTGTTAGCTTCGCGTGCCGGAAACTTAACCAAGCAGCTAAGGAAACAAAATACAAGATTCGTTTTCATCTCTGAATATATGTCACGATCACGTAACCCACCGTCTGAAAAAGAAACAGTTCTCACGCGGTTGCAAATACAAATATTGGTAAAAGGAAACTGTAAAGTTAATCGTGCAAACATCTTTTGCAGAAAAAATTAATTAAGTAGAAGGGAGTGTGACCTTCCAAAACATCTGTTCTTCAATGGCCGACTTTCGTACTGTAGTATCGGTGCTGTCATTCAGCCCGACTAATAAAGGCAAGAAGAATCTTTGTGGCTGTGTGGAAAAGGCTAATCGACAATGAACCTTCGTGGCTGTTTGATTGTCAGTGGCTGATTGGCGCCAAAAAAGAAGGCTCTTTTCAGTTTAATTTATTTCTTCGGGTCATTCTGCATATATTACATTCCATATAATTATACCATTCCGCAAGCCATGCCACATGCCATTCCGCAAACTCATTCCGCCTTTTACCCTCACCGGTCGTCCGCGTCGTTGGATCTTAAAGTCCCTATTGTCTGACTTGTCAGCCGCGGTGTAGATTTCCTACTAAGCAGGTTATATCGATGGGCGACCTTTTTTCTTATTTATTTATTTATTTTTATGGCGGAGTTTCTCATATTTTTTTTACAGTGTATTGAGGTAGTTCCTGATATGACTGAAGAAAGAGTTGCAAAAATGATGGAGACAGCAACAAGAGATGCTGCCGCTGCATAGTAAAGTTCCGGATCTGACAAGTGGCTTTATGTCATTTGTCGCCATTTTTCAGGGGCACCCAACGAGAATATAAATCAAAACCACTTAAATATAGCATTTTTAAACGTATTTTAGTATTTAAACGTTAGATATAGGCATATTTTTATCCCCTAAAAATTTTTCATCTCTTCGGATTTCCTAGCTGAAAGTCTAGTGATCCGAAAATTATAGGGATCAAAACTTACCTTTTCGAAAATTTCAGCCCGAAAAAAGGCTCCCGAAAATCCTAGGTGACCTTTTGAGGGTAAAAATCCGTTAAAAATGGGCAATTATAGTAGTTTTTAGATGTTCGAAAATCCTAGGAGAGGCAGGCAAGCAAAAAATTTTACAACAAATGTTCCGAAAATTCTAGATCTCAAATCGTCTTCCGAACAGATATTTTCGGAAAATTGTCGTTGGGTGCCCCTGATTTTTCCTGGCTTGAGTCGCTGTTCAAAGCCATCTTGTTGTCTCAAAGTCATGTGGCTTGTCCGAATTTAAGTAACAGGGCCTTATTTAAACCAAATGTGATTTCAAAGGACAGACGAGTGATATGAAAAATTTTAAATTGTTCAGTTGTATATTTCTTTCCTGGACGTCATCAATGTAATTTTTAGCACCCCCATGGATGAAAAGAAAAGAAACCAAAAAAAGCTTTGAATTATAACCCTACTAAAAACCGGTAATATTTTTACGTCTTTAAAATGGTAATTTGTGGCCCTGTTAACAGATTTCCATTATAGCATAGACTTGATCACCATCTGGCAAGTATTTAACTGAATCGATATTTGCAAGGTTTGCACGCGATACATATAGACGAAACAATATGAGCATTCACATCAGCCACATCACTAAAATAACTCCTGTTTGGGTAAAATTCCTACCCGCTGCGAAGCGACAAAACCTTCCAACAACGAAATTGGACGAATGAGACATAAAGATGGGTTTGAATAGCGACGGTAACGTCTGCATGGACAAATTACATCTCACTAATTAAAAACAGATGGCTTCCTCCTCACTCACTCTGGGGGCTTTTTTAAAAAAACATTGCGATAAATGTACTGATCCCCCGGGAGGAGGGGGTGGGGGTACTTGGGTTAATTATTGCTGGGTATGTGCCGCTGGCCTCTCAGAGCCCCTACCCCATTATAGTATATTCTGTGGCCTATTGTAGACCCCATTGTAGTCACTTTTGGGCAAATGTAATTTTCGCGATCTCAACTTAGTCACTCTCTATTTATGCAATCCTTTTAATAGGTCATCATAATTTTTTTTTTTACTTGAATGAAGAACACTTTACTTTTCACCTACAGTACAAAAACTCTGGTATCACGGTTTGCTAACCGTATCTTACCTCAAAAATCCGAAAATGTGCGACTCTAGTAATTCTATTAAGTAACCTTCCGGGAACTTAGTAGCTATCATGTGGCAAATTGAAAACCGCAATAAATTATTTTCGTGTGTGGTTTCCTGATCTTCTTCAAGCAAGTAAGCCATGCCACCCTGATTTCCGTTGTACTGTCATTGCATACTCTGTTGACTGGTCGCATATCCAGCCTCCAGAAACTTATTTTTAGAAATAAATAACCTACTAGTATCGTATCTATTCTGATTCATGCAGCTGCAGATTAGTTGAGGGAAATTGCCTTGAGACGCGGTAACCTGTTCCGGAGTCGCACATGTCACAGTCTTATCTGGTAGATTTTTATTGTAAACTATCAGTTTATTTCCCTGTTCATTATAAAATATTCCATTGATTTTTAAATTTAAGGAAAGATTAGATCTGTAATAAATTAAGTACTGGAAATTCTAAAATTGGATTCTTCCCACTTCTTTGTGATGTGATTTAAGATTAAGGCCATTAAGTTTTTAACGATCTGCACGTTGGAGCAACAAAGTTCAAAGGAATACCACCGATCGCGTATGACATCAGTTAACGTATTGCTTAATGAAAACAAAGCTTTGGCAAATTTAACTCCCGCAATTCGGACAAATCGTCTTTTAATTAATGGAGCTTCCATAGGTGATCCGTCTAACTATAATGTAGTCAAATATATACAGCTTACAACGTTCGCACTTTTCATTATAAACTTGCAAATGAAATGCCATTATGACGTAAAATGGTTCAAGCTATAAAAGGAAAATAACTTTTCCAACATCACTCTACTAACGATAGAACCTTTTAACGCAAAAAAATAAACTCAATCTGAGAAAAAAACAAACAAACAAATAAACAAACAAACAAGCAAAAACAAACAAAACAAAACAAAAGCATCTTGACCATATACCTTGTCAGCTTATTGGGGATGGCGCCGATCCTGTTTCTCAATTTTTTGGCTCAATTATTATTTTAGCCACTTCGATGGTGATGAAAGAATTGTTGTTAGAATTGCCCAAGAAATGTGAACACCTAGCCTGTTCCAGGCTCATAGATGGTGGTGGAAAGTCGTTCAGTAATAAGAAATGTAAAAAACGCGCGGGGGCTGGGGATCCCGCCGCCACCGCACCCTTTCCCAAGTCGTGCGCGTCTTATTTTCGCTTTGCTCGTTTTAATACGTTCCTACGATACTATCTGAGAGCCTGGCACAGGCTAGTGAACACCCGCCTACGAACGCAGATCGAGACGTATTTCCGGCTGTTGCTTTTCGAGTGGACAGAGAAAGCGACGGAAATACATCTGCGTTTGCACGAGTTTAGGTGAATACTGTTGGCTGATGATAGTTTGTTATCATAGGCTAACCGCCAAAAGAAAAAAAAAAAAGGAAAGCCAGGATTGTTTTTGTCAGAGGCGCTACGCTAATCGAAACCCAAGGCGCTCTGCCTTTGCAAATATATTTACGTTTCTCTAACTTTTATTGTCTTTTGTAAAACCACATCCCGTAACCTGCATAACTGGCACTTTAAGAGCCAAGAAAGGCGAACACGGCACTCCGCGCGAATCGAACCATAAAGAAACACATAAACTCAGTCTTCAACCATGCAAGGTATTCCGAGGTAATCCAAGAATGGATTCCACTTTCCGGATTCCGGGTACTGGATTAAGGATTCCTTGTCAGGGGAACTTAGATTTCGGCGGCTTGGCGGCCCAAGCTAAATTGATCTATCTACAAAAATACTTCGGCTTCTGGTGTAGTATGTCTTAAAAGGGCAAAAACCAAAACAACCCGTGGGGTACTCCTGAGAATTCTTGGCGAGCTTAGAAATTATGTCATCATTATTTAGATAAGAACAGCAACAACAGAAGATTTCTTTCTCTGTTTGCGGAAACAGAGAGCCTGTTCACGGGCTAATCCATTCCGATTCCGTATATTTCTCTTTCTTTCTTCATTTGGAATGAAATGATAAATCAGCGTTCATCAAGATCCATCTCATTAGGGACCGGTCATTATTTATCACCTGGGGGGGGGGGGGGGGGGGGGGGGTCGGAGGATTTTGGGGCGGATCACTTGATTTTAGGAGAACAGAGGGGGGGATCAGTCGTATTTGAGAGCTCAAAAGGGGGGGGGATCACTGAAAATTTTAGAAGGATTCAGAGGGGGGACCACTCAAATTTGCTTGAACAATGCCAGTTTGAAAGCCGTACAACATAAATGTGCCCATTCTGCTGGGAGATGATGGCATTTGCAATCTCAATTTGTTCTATTAACACAACTTTATTTAAAAACGGAAGTCTGTCACACTGGCGAATGTGTGCATTTCAATTTATATCGAGAAAGCTTTGTTTTAACGCTTTATATTTTTCCTTTTATAACGTGCTCATGACTTAGCTAATATTCATCTTTAAACATGACAGGTGAATTCTAAATTGTGAACTATATAAACTTCTGATAACAGAAACATTGTAAAAAGCGTGTTTGTTTAAACATAAACCATTTATCGCCTCTCCAGGAATGGGCGTACTGTGTCAGCTCTATACTAAATTCGATTCAACTACTTCATCTGCCTCATCTTGAGCCTCATCATCCCATTCAACAACTTCATTTGCCTCTTGAGCCTCGTCATCCGATTCAACAGCAACATTAGTCCCCTTCGGCAGGTTGACCCTGGACTTTGTGCCCTTAAAATGGCCGCTACTTGCTCTAGATTTTTTGCTAGGGTCGTGCTAAAAATACCCTTTTCTAGTAGCCATAGCAAAGGGTCTAGATGCAAACGCCTTGTTAGTTTCTTAGCAAAGTCAGCATTGATGCTATCTACAGGAGTAACTCTATCATTCTCTTCGATTGAACCGAAAATTTGCCCCGCGACCTCGATTGAGGTCAAGTTTCCGATCCTAGCCCTTCCATATGGCCGAATTGTCGCTAAATATGACCTGCTGATAGGGACTTGGCGGACTGCTACTTGGCACTCTAAAAAAAGTAACTTTGCAGTTTCAAGCACTGATTGCAGTTTCAAGCACTTTGCAGTTTTAAGCAAGATTGCTTGTATGTCAACTGAATTCAGATGTCTGGATCCAGACTAGAAAAAGACACGGATCAAGAGACACTTTTAAAAAAAGACTGCGCGATAACGGCTTTATTATGCTGTAAGTACATCATAGTTAGAAATACTACCTGTATATGAACGTTTAAAACACTAAATATACACTTCGAAAGGTGAATATGGGTACAAAGACATGGGGGGGAGGGATCACCAAAATTATATATAGTTATGAGGGGGGATCACTTCAATAAAATAACATTTAAAGGGGGGATCGGCTAAATTTCATCGTGTTTAGCTCAAAATCCTCCGACCCCCCCCAGGTGATAAATAATGACCGGTCCCTTATGGCTCTTGCGCTCATACACTCCCGTAGTTCCCTCGAAAACCATACCCGATTCCAGGCCAAAATGGGCAAAGACTATACCCGTTTTCAGACCAAAACGGCACAAAAACCATACCTTTTGGAGCGGCACATAACTATATGATTTACGAAAGGAAGTGTCCTCACCCCCACCCCCCTCCCCCCGGGGAAAATACAAGTTTGCACGAGCAGCACACTGTTTTTTACATTTCCTCCACGTCGCTGCACGTCACCGCAAAGAAGCCAGTAATCGGTCCTTGACAACATGAATCCAACTTCCTACAAAACCTCACGTTTTAAGGATGACGTAAGCAAAAAAAAACATTATTTTTTTCTTATTTTGAGACTTGGATAAGGCCTTTGGAATTTAACTCCAAAAAAATTCGCCGACCTTTGACAAGTTGAAAGAACCCTCAGGTTGAAGATTGGCGATGAAGTTTGAAACAGAGCGAATTCACTTTCTAGAAGTGCGACTTTTTAAGCTGTAATCGCAGTCGTGGTTGCTTAAGCCCCCTACTTCATTGCAGCTACTTCTCTAACAATTTTTCGACAGCTGTTGAATGTAATAATAAAGTAGCCTATTCTTACTTGTAGTTAGTCTACATATTATATTGCCTATGTGTAGACGTCTCCTATTTCCTTTGTTGCGCGCGTGAGACGTGCGTCTGCGCGCAGGCGACATACTGACGCGCCAGTTAGTCCGTTGTAGGCTTTGTTTGAGCAAAGGTTATTATGCTTAACTTTTAAAGTTACATTTCGATAAGCTAAAAAAGGGTTAAACAGTTAACGGTTAACATTGAATACATAATTAGATTTAGATTAATATAAAGAGTAACGCTTTGTATTTAAAATAGCGCCTATTGATAAAACAAAGCTCTTCTTAAATTGCTGGGTATTGACCCGACCTTTAAGGGAGAGAAAGACACAGAGGGTGGCAGGGCCTCCTGAAGATCTTGAATAGCGCGAAGATAAGTATTTGCGCTCATTCCCTCGCTGTAGAAAACTTAGACCGTTGTTTATTCACTGACGCAGCCGTAAATTGTTTTCGGTAAACTATTGATCTAAAAACGTACCTATATCTGATTGTTGGCATTCCTCTTTACACCACTAAATCACGCGAAGGCACTTGTTGGTTCCCTGTATCCTAACCTTGATATGCTCATTGAAACTATTATTGCTTTGTGAGGAAACCCCTAACATTTTTGAAGAGGAAACTTGCGTGATCCTGATCCTGTTTCTCAATTTTTGGCTCAATTATTATTTTAGCCACTTCGATGGTGATGAAAGAATTGTTGTTAGAATTGCCCAAGAAATGTGAACACCCGCCTACGAACGCAGATCGAGACGTATTTCTGGCTGTTGCTTTTCGAGTGGACAGAGAAAGCGACGGAAATACATCTGCGTTTGCACGAGTTTAGGTGAATACTGGTGGCTGATGATAGTTTGTTATCATAGGCTAACCGCCACAAAAGAAAAAAAAAAAAGGAAAACCAGGATTGTTTTTGTCAGAGGCGCTACGCTAACTGAAATCCAAGCCGCTCTGCCTTTGCACATATATTTACGTTTCTCTAACGTTTATTGCCTTTTGTAAAACCACATCCCGTAACCTGCATAACTGGCACTTTAAGAGCCAAGAAAGGCGAACACGGCACTCCGCGCGAATCGAACCCAAAAAGAAACACATGAACCCCGAGTTCAACCATGCAAGGTATTCCGAGGTAATCCAAGAATGGATTCCACTTTCCGGATTCCGGGTACTGGATTCAGGATTCCTTGTCAGGGGAACTTGGATTTCGGCGGCTTGGCGACCCAAGCTAAATTGATGTAGCTACAAAAATACTTCGGCTTCTAGTGAAGTATGCCTTAAAAGGGCAAGAACCAAAACAACCCGTGGGAACTCCTGGGAATTCATGGTGATCTAAAAAATTATGTCATCATTATTTAGATTAGAACAGCGACAAAAGAAGATTTCTTTCTCTGTTTGCGGAAACAGAGAGCCTTTTCACGGTTTAATCCATTTCGATTCCGTATGTTTCTCTTTCTTTCTTCATTTGGAATGAAATGATAAATCAGCGTTCATCAAGAGCCATCCCATTATGGCTCTTGCGTTCATACACTCCCGTAGTTCCCTCGAAAACCATACCCGATTCCAGGCCAAAATGGGCGAAGACTATAACCTTTTTCAGACCAAAACGGCACAAAAACCTTACCTTTTGGAGCGGCACATAACTATATGATATATTTTTTATTATTTTTGAGCTTAAAAACAATGAAAATATTCCAGCAAGCAAATGAGACGGCTTTCCGCGAATGTTGTAAATGAATTCACCGCTTGTTACCAATTGAAAAACTGTTTGACAACCTCCTGAAAAAAATCTATTTCATTCTTACATTCTTCGAATAAACGCCGCCCTCGATCAAACGCCGCAGGAAGCAAAATTACCAATAAATGCCTCCCTAGAATAAACGCCGCACGTAATAAGAAGAATGCGGTGTTTACTTGAGGATAATAAGAAAAACCTCGGTACAACTTGGTAATTTACACCATCCAGACATTTACGATTCTATCTCAGCAAAAAAAGGGAGATATTGGAACCATTATATTACGTAATATTTACAAACTATTTACAATAACTATTGTCAGTGATTAAAAAAAAAGTGATTTCGAAATAAACGCCGCCCTCGAACTAGCGTCGCCCTTGAATAAACGCCGCATTGGAAAAATTTAATAAACGCCGCGGCGTTTAATCTAATAAATACGGTACTTTAACCTGTGGAGTAGTGTCGTCGGCAAAGTTTTCTATGTTAGAAACTTCATTGTCCCTAATTAATAGCCAGATGCTGACTGGAAAGCAAAACATAAGCTAAGGCCCACTAACACTACCGTTTATAAACAATAAATGAAAAGGAAGGATAAACCCTAGCGTAAACCAAACATGCGCCATTTTTTTTATCCTGTCCAAGATTGTGGGGGTGTTTTAAAAGTTCTCTGTCATTCCGTTCCAAAACTGGAGGAGGAATTCCGGAGTAGCCGCCCGGTTGAGTTATTAAATAACCACGTACGTAAGTGAACCCCGGGAAGTGAACATGTGAGCGGCTAGAATAGACGACCGTTTTGACAGTCTTAAAAGACACACTATCCGTATTTATTTTTTGTGGTATTTCTTAATTGCAGGGTTGCTATCGGTCAAGGGAAAAGTCAGGGAATTTTTTAAAAAGTCAGGGAAAATTATTGATGTTGTCAAAGTCAGTGAAAAGTCAGGGAATTCTGTTTTCCGGTTTATAGTTCATAAGTCTTCTTCCAGACTTTGAAATGCATTTTCTTTCGGAAAAGATGAAAAATATGCTGCAAAGGAAGCAAAACGATTAATTTGACACTCGACGCCTGACACATGTAGCAGTTGAGGTCAGTGGTTTTCGTTGTCGCGGAAAGACGTTGAAAATGAAGAGAAAAATATCGATGGCCTGCAAAAAAAGCTGGAGCAAATGTAAGCATTGATTGTTTCTCATTGATACAAGGTCAGTGAAAACTGTTTAAAAGTCAGTGAAAAGTCAGGGGAAAGCGAGGGAATTTTTAACTTTCTGATGAGTGGTAGCACTATTTTAAAACGGTTGTGTGACGGCTGTCTAGTTCTTTATTTTGTTAATTTTGTCAATGACTCTGTCTTATACGTTGTGAACGTTAACGTTAGCGAGAAATTACTTGACGTGAATGACAAAAAAAAAAAACAACAACAATCAACATCAATCATTCTTGTCTCAAAAATGTACCTCCCAAGCAGGAATTTACATCAAACTTTAATAATGATAAAAAAGAAATTTGGAAAACTTTAGTTTAGGGTAACAAGCTTACAAATACCACAATTTCAGTCCGCTTTAATGTTCTTTAAGAGCTTTTAAGTTTCTCCATCCGCGCGTTCTTTTGCATTTCGGAGCGCTTATTTTTATTAATGTTTCACTCAATTAGTTGTAAATAGTTTGTGTCCATACTGAGTTTGTCTATCTTCTACGTTATTTTTATTTCTGTAGTTTCTTTTTTTCTTTGGCCTTGGCCAACCGGAAATCATCGTTGACTTAACAAAATATTTTTGATTCTTCCACGTATCTCTGACTTAAGTGTGCTCTTTCAGAAGTCTTCCGCACTGATATCTACCATACCCGAGCAATACTAGTATTAAGAAAGGAACAACTTCCGGGGGAAGGAACAAGTTTTCCAGTTCGCATTTAAGTGCCATTGTCTTAGAAAACCGGGCAGAGGCCACGGATCGAGGTCAACCGATTCCTTTCATCTTTCGGCTGTTTTTAACCTTCATTGAGACAGGATGAATGGCAGTATTCTTAAACTTCATCAGCTTTCAGTTTCCGAGATCACACCACCCCCCCTAAAAACCAGCCGACAGCAACTGAAAATACGGTTAATTTAGATGCTTAACTTCGGCAACGCGTAAAATTTTTTCTCGCGTTGCAAATACCTCCAACTTCAGGATACTATTATTTCGATAGACCTGCTATGATTCTAGGTCATCAACGGCTACTTCCAACCATTTATCAATGTCTCAAAGGCAAAATAATTTGCACATAGAAAAATTTTGAAATATTATTTGCTTGATGAACCACTTTTTCAAAAATCGTTTTCTCAAAAAGGCGGCAGTTTGTGAGGAAATGAAATACTTCTTCGTACTCATTATTACCCTTACTATACATGTAAAAAAACCGAAGTTTGGGACCTGGTAAATTAGAGGCGCTGTCAGCGATAGTTTGAGGTCCACTTTATCACCGATGAGGGCGATATGTCACGTCACGGCCAGTTTGTCACGCACTGTTTGATCGCACATAATTAACATTACTCAAAGAAATGTTAACTCCTCGATTGTTTATTGGTCAGAAAGGTAAAAACGTTGAACATTTATCTCTATTCATACAAAAAGGAATTAAAAAAAAAATAACAACAACAACAACAATAAACGCATAATGCGAGCGAATTGTGGAACCCGTTTCGAGCAGAAGTGAATGATGCCGGTATCAAATTGCATAATTCTTGATACTGAACAAAAAGACCGCCATGAACTCGGTACATGTTCCGTCGTATAAAACCCCTTTCCATGTACTTATTCTTATCAGCTACTGAAACGAAGGATAAGTGCCGAGAATAAAAAACTATTTCGCAAAAACATACCCTCTTAACCATGACCAAATTAAGACATGGCAGCCATGGCCGAGATGCCTGGAAGAGCAAGGCAAGCCAATTTCCCACATGGAAACCATGTATAAAGAGGGGGCCTCAGAATGAAAAATTAATGATTGGATAAAAGAAATCCACATTTTTTTCGCCGCCGAACACTTGGATAATAAATAAAAAACTTTTCCCAGAAAAGCAGGCGCATGAGGAGATCATCGGAGATTGTGACGCACGTAGGTTACGAATTTAATGGTTTTGAGCTAAAACATAAAAATCGATTGGCGGGATAAGCTAGCTAGGGATATCCAAGTTCACACCGCTCAATCCCACAGATGGTGATTGGTTTATTCGCAACCAATTAAACCAGCCTTAGCAAACCGCGGCGTTTTAACAGGGCTCCAGAGGTTAAAAAACACCTTCCTTGTTGTAATTTTCATGTGAGTTGGATTGACCTAGCTAGCAGGTGAACGAAGGGGTCTACCGGGCAGACTCTGCCACGCTGTTTTGCCTAGTGATTTCGTTATCCACAGTTTTGCCTTTATCTATGGTCAGTAAAAAAAAAAAAGGAAAACAATCGTGCCCGCTTCTAATAACAAGCCATACCTTACCCTCATTTAAGTCAAAAGGTTATAAAAAACGGGTTAGAAGGTCTTGGTTAACCATACGCCCCTAATTAGCCTAAATATTCAGTAGAGCGATTTGCGTATGACCTTGAAAATCGTTTCATAAGTGTTCGTTATTTGTTTTATAAGCCAATGGATGAAAAGATCGAAACATGGACTATTCGTTTTCCCGCCAAAGAAAACCCAATAAAAGGGAAGAAAGCATTGTTTGATTGGCCAATCTTGTTGCAGTATGACATCAAAGCGAAGTATCTCATTGATTTCTTAAAGTTCTCGGGCATAAACTTTTTTTACCCGAGCGTTTGCTTAACCAGCCAAAAGTCACGTGCGTTTGTATCCGTTCGATAAACTAATCAAACCGCTTTATTTCTGTTCCTTTGTTGTTTTCGTTTCAAGGTTATACGAAAATCGCTCTACTGAATATTTAGGCTAATTAGGGGCGTATGTAAATAAATAAACTTACATAAATTTACATAAATAGCGATTGTTAAGGTGTCCTTAATACACACTCTTAACTACTATATACGATGTCAAAATGCCGTAATAGCAATCGTAAAAAATTGCGTCACCACTGAACTGGTCTCTGACTGAGTCATCTAGGCTTCTCTCATACTGTTTCAAGTTAATCTACCCCGATACAGTCGATGTCTTACAACAAATTGCTACATGAACAAGAATTAACTAACTCCTCAATGGCTTTTATGAAGGTAACTTTTCTTTGCTGATTTCCAGTGGTCGTCAAAGAAAGATTTGTACAGCTGTTCTTTAGGTCTACCACTTTGAGATTTTTAAGCTTTCTTTCTTTTGCCATCAAGCAAATATTGTGGCCTTCAGAATAAACTGGGTGTTGAAGATCCACTGCACTGTACACTTCCTTCCGTATACTCTCTGCTTCTAAGTGACCTTCCCAGCTCCTAAGATCCTCTTCATCGACATTTTCTTCATCACGTAATGTTACTGAAGCGACATGACTGCTTTTCTTTAATGCTGACAGTCGGGAAAAAAAGCTGCTTATTTGCCGTGCAGTTTTCCAGTCCTCTGGCAAAAATACAGGTGAACCATTCGAGTATTTAGCTTCCTGCATCTCCTTTGCGACTTCTGACGGATTTGCCTTCTGGCCACTAAGGCCCTCATTGAATTTTGCAATCAAAAAACTTTTAACGTTCTCGGAGGTCTCAGTAGCAGTTTTTTGACCTTTTAGTGCCCAACCCTGCGAAGTGGGAGCTTCATTTCCGTTGCTTGTACGAAGCGCTCGGGTTGATGTAGTTGGCACGCTCAGAGTCGTCTGGGAAGCTATTTCGGTAACATGCTGCGCCCATTTTCTTCGCACACTGTCGTAAAGTGTTTCACGTTCCAAAACAAGCTTATGAACTCCAGTGTCCATATGATTTTGTGCTTCGTTTTCGTTTTCAAACCTTACCACACAGACCTTATTTTTGGCGGATCGCTCTTTATAAGTGGGCCTCGTGTTGAAAATGCCTTGGGCCTGGGCTATTGCCCCAAAAGGTTGTAACAACTTCAATCCAGTCTTTCCCTGTGGTTTCATTCCTTCACACGACACCAGTTTTCCGGGACCAATTTGGTATGCACTCCAAATGCGAATTCCCTCTTCTGTAAACTCAAAATTGTTGAGCTTACTAATTCCTTTGATTTTGTTTGTCCCACCAGTTTCATTAGCACATTAATGCAATTAACACAAAATTGTTTTCGCCAACTTACTAAGAGTATACAGCTATTTCGAGGAAGGTTGTCGGAAAAAGTGCACGCGACAATCCCGAAAGGTATAGTTGTGGGTGGTTTTGAGTTTACTGTTCTTTAAAGAAATTTTGAAAGAATGGCACGAGAGAGGCCATGGAGGTATGTTTGCGAGTGCTAAAGAAAGGCAACAAAAGTAGGTTTGACAGCTACAGTGTCAGGATCAGTGTATTGATAATATCCCAAACCTTTCAGGATTGTCGCGTGCACATTTTTTCCGACAACCTTTCTCGAAATAGCTGTTAACAGGAGAGGATAAAGGGGACAGAGAAGGCATCCCCCATACATACCCTATTCCATAGGAAATTCGTCTCGAGTTATTTTTAGAATCGGGATAAAGTTACCCCGCGCGCTGCGTGGATGTTTCGTGGAAGTTTCGCATGACTAAACGCCGTGCAAAACATGTCGTAACCTCAGTGCTTTAATAAAATGAGAAATTTCGCCGGTCGTTTGTACAATAAAGCAAGTAGGACGCCAATTGTTATTTTTGTTGAATAATAAAAGACTAATAAAAGAATAAATATCAAACCAGAAATTGCTCTCTTCAAACTGTAAATTATAAATGATCCTGAGAGAATATTCAGTGTGTTAAGGATTTCTCTGCTGTACTGTTAGCTCTATACAAGAGAGGAAGGGCGATTTTTTTTACATTTCCGTTTCGCTGGCACAGCTTTAGGAGAAATCTCTCTGCAGTCGTTTTCGTCGACAAAACGAATAGCAATATCAATCTCCTCGTCTTCCGCCCTTTTGTTCTGCGTCAATTCGTGAAGGATGCGTGCCTCTGAGCGTGGGTCATCCACGCAGAACACATTCGCGCTATGTGATTGGCTGTTGTCTAATCCCCCTTGAGATCTGTGGTGTTAAAAATAACTCGAGACGAATTACCTGTGGAATAGGGTGTGTATGGGGGATGCCTTTTCTGTCCCCTTTATCCTCTCTTGCTGTTAAGTCTTCATTAATTCACAACATAGTCCCCGCAAAGCACCCCCGCAAAATTTAGCATCCACGAGAAAAATTTAGTGCCACACGGTAACCACTATGCGCTTTATTTATGTGATTTAGTTACATGTGTCATTCGCTTTTCAAATTTAACTGTAATGTAAAATTGCTAATCAAGGTAGTATGAACTTACCACTACAGTTGTCTCAAGTTGCTTTACTTATCGTATCTGGTAGTGTCTTTTTCTGTACTTTGTACATATAACTAACGAGGCCAAGGCAAAATAAATTAATAGATAAATAAATAACGTGTCCTGATTTTGTTTTCTCTCACAAAAAATGCTGGGGTGGAAAAATAAGGAACATTCACTCCTTTCTCACTCTTTACACAGTCGTGATGGAAATAAACTAGGGTTTCTACTCAAGATACCAAAAAAATAAGATCCTTTCTGTATAATCACAGGCTACCCAAGCTCAGTTATGATAACTGTAAGTCACTGATAATGTTCTCCAGCAAGAAGTGTTCTATCAATGCATGTACTAATGTTTTCTCATACCTGCTCCAAGTAGAACTGAATGGTTTTCTAAGAAATATATGCTTCTCGACATTTCCAGGTTGACGCGTCGAGCATTATTCTGCTTCGTGAGCTTTCCCAGATGATCAGGATGAAAACATGTCAATCGCTTTCTACCCGGCCATCCATAGGTCAAGAGATATCTATGCCGTGGGCACTCAGTCAATTCGTCTACCTGTTTTTGGCTGGGCGCGATAAAACCGCCACGGTTAAAAAGGACTTCAGCTTCGACAATTTGCGTATTTCCACTTTGCGTTTTTCCACTTACACCGAGTGCGGACAGATGGTCAAATATATTATTCGCACACGACTTTACTGGAACGATAGTAATATCCTCTTTTCCCGGTGCAGGTCCACAATGTGAATCTTCGGGAAAAAAGGAGCAACCCATTTTGAAGATGCTATCGTTTTTTAACATCGACAGAAAGTGATGAATATTTTCCGAAGCGTGTGTGAAAATTTTGTAATTAGGATGACTGACAGGTGAAATCCAAAAAAGTAAAGAAAACTTATTCAAGTTTCTCTAAAAGAGAGCCCCATAAAAATTAATATGTCAAAGTTTTTGTCAGTTGAATTCAGCCGTCATTCTAATAGCCAAGTTGATATCGAAAATTCCACGAAAGACTTTTTTTACTTTTTATTATTTTTTCCCGAAGAATCTGCGGACTGTAAAACTGGCGTTGTGCCATCGCGCAAATGTAAACAAAACGGAAACAGTTTTCAAAGAAAGAATGCTGATGTTTGACGGATAGCCTTATTTTATAAACTTTCTTTTTTAATAAAAAGCTGAATTTTGTATTTTGTAATGTACCGAATTTCTCAGTAAGATTTATTTAAGTCTTGGTCAATTTAGAATGCGTGACAAACTTTCCGTGACATGACCTTTCGCCCGATATTGGCGATAAAATGGACTTTTAACTCTCGTTAACAACGTTTGTAATTTACCAGGTCCCAAACTTCTGTTTTTTTACATGTATAGTAGGGGTAATAATGAGTACAAAGAAGTATTTCATTTCCTCACAAACTGCCGCCTTTGTGAGAAAACGATTTTTGAAAAAGTGGTTCATCAAGCAAATAATATTTCAAAATTTTTCTATGTGCAAATTATTTTGCCTTTGAGACATTGATAAATGGTTGGAAGTGGCCGTTGATGACCTAGAATCATAGCAGGTCTATCGAAATGACAGTATCCTGAAGTTGGAGGTATTTGCAGCGCGAGAAAAAATTTTACGCTTTGCCGAAGTTAAGCATCTAAATTAAACGTATTTTCAGTTGCTGTCGGCTGGTTTTTAGGGGGGGTGGTCTGATCTCGGAAACTAAAAGCTGATGAAGTTTAAGAATACTGCCATTCATCCTGTCTCAATGAAGGTTGAAAACAGCCGAAAGATGAAAGGAATCGGTTCACCTCGATCCGTGGCCTCTGCCCGGTTTTCTCAGACAATGGCACTTAAGAGCCTTGTCGAACTATTTCATCTGCAACTGGATTCCACTTGCACCAATGTCAATGACCGGAGCAAATCGCGTGAAGTTTTCCTTTAATTCTGTATTTATTTTTTTGCCAACGCTTTTTTCAAATGCGATTCTTAAGACACAAGACGTACCCCAGCACGACAAGCATTGATCCAAAAGTCATTGGTGGTCATTGGCGGTCGTTTTCTAACGGTGCGCGAGTTACTTTTCCTATTGTCCTCGATCCACCTGAGACAGTCCTTGAATTATGCAGAAACGAATTTGATATGACGCAAAATGTAGTGCAGGACACTATTGTGTTCTCTGACGGACAAGTGTCCGACAATGATTTCTACTTTGACTATCGAACTACGCAAAGGTTAATTTAGCCGTTTGCAAGGCAAGCCACTAACTTTAACCTCGCTCTTCAAAGCTATTGCGCGCTTGGGCTTGGGAATCGAAAACGCCATCTCCCTAGAGGCGAGTAGTACTGATTGTAACCCCAGATCAACTGAAATTAAACGCTTTTTTCAGGTTTATAACGAAATCTTATGACTGCGTGCATACTATTGCGTGGCAGTTGCAAACAAACAAGCTTCCATCCAAGATAAAAAAAGTAAAGAACTCGTTACATTATTCTGCTTCCACCCCTTTTACCCTACTTAATAATATAATTCAGTTATCAAAGAACAAATTGAATGACCAAACGATGACGAAATTAAGCCATTCGCCATCTATTTTGCCTGTTAAGCTGTAGTCAAATGTATCCGTGGCTCTTGTGCTCGTACAGCTGGCAGATATACACTATGTATAGTAATTAGATTTTAAAAGGTGCATGAACTAGAGAGGGCAAGAAGGAAAACCTTTGAGCACATCAAAGCCTCCAACTGCTTAGTTGCTATTCGTTTGAAGTATTCAAATTTTTGGTACTTACAAAAAAGGGAAATGCAATGTATTAATAAAAGTATCTCTGCAACTGACTTCACGTTTCTCAGTTCCATTGTACCGAATCTTCTCCAACGTGTTCCCAACTGGCGTTGATTCATAGAATGCTTAATACTTTAAAATAAGTTTCACTTACAGTTTGAAGTGCGTAACACAATGATAATTCTTCGATCCTTAAAACTTCCAGCTATTGAAACATCCAAACTTCACAGTGCCACTTCGAATCTGACTGGGGGAAGAGATCAGAAAAGGACACTAGTCGGTCAGTTGAAAAGCAGCATTTATGTCTGTCGGATTTAACGTCACCAATGACCCTGCTTAGCATTCATCTGTGAAAGTAATATCTTAAATGACGAGAAAATAGAGGATCGATGTCTATTTATATACGTGCAACTTTCCTCGACTTATCTGTACTGAGTTTAACTGAGCTTTGCCGATTATCACTTATCAAAGCAGGATGAACATTCATCGTTTAAACCTTTTCGTGTGTGGTCAAATTGCGGTAATAGGAAGTTTAAGATACTGAACGGGATGGCAATAAAAATATTTCTTATGGTCTGTACTGTCGCAATTTGTAATAATCATTGCACTTTGTAATACCTGTCGCAATTTGTAATAAATTCATCGCACTTTGTAATACCTGTCGGGGGCGGGGCATACTCCCTCATATGGCCAATCTGGACAGAGCATTGTCCGTGTACAAAATCTAGACACACTAGACACAAAGGGAGAGAACGGAGGAGAAAGGAGTATCATTCCATCTTAAAAAAATTTCTTTCTTTGGGGCCCTCTAAGGCAAATACCGTGGGGATAGTAAAAAATTCTCCTTCCCCGCGTACACCACGTAAGACCTTGCAATTCTTCCGAGAGTGCTCAGGAGTACTTTTTACCACAAAATGGAAAGGATAATAAACCAAATCATCCATTACTACTTGAGTTACGCTATCTAAGGACAAAGACACAAAACCAACAAGGCAAAAAATGATACCCTATTTAAGTTCGAGATCTTCAGAGGTACTTACCTACCTAGCCCATATATGGGATTCCCCCCCCCCCCCCCCCCTTAAGACTTCACGTGTCACGAGGCAAGCAAACTGAACATGGATTTGGACGACGAATGCCGGGTTATTCACGAATTTTCTGTTGTTAAATGTTGCTTTTGTTATTTAATTATTTTGAATTCAAATATATGAAATGATTCATATCCTCAGTTTTGGTGACATGTCGCAGGAAGTTTCATGTCTTTCATAAAAAAAGCGATTCTCGTTGGTCACGTGATTAATCAAGGCAGGAAAATTTATAACGGAAGACATGCATGTTTGACCAAAGAAAATAATTCGTTTATAACAAAGTGTGATGGAATTATTACAAATTGCGACAGCTTAGTTTATTACAAAGTGCGATGGACAGTTATTACAAATTGCGACAGCTTTTTTATTACAAAGTGCGGCACGGTTTATTTCAAATTGTGACAGGTATTACAAAGTGCGATGATTATTACAAATTGCGACAGTACATGGTCGCGTTTTCTTTAACATTATCGCGATTTTCCCCAACAACTTAACCACTCGCTAGCCTGTGTACCGCCCCTCCCGGCCGCCCGCGTGCTTAGGTTTTGCGTGTAGTAACTTTGCAAAGAAAAATAAGAGACTGCTCTCAGTCTAAAAAGTGGTACAAAACTTGTGCCCCAGAAAAAAAAAATCATGCAGACATTGGTCTTATGAAAAAAATTCATGCATTGAAAAATTTTCACCCGCTCTCCGTTTATTTCTAATGGTCCGTCCCTTAGGCCCGGTTCAGACGCCGCTCCAGGCATGTGCAGAACCTAACCACAAGTAGCCCAAGCTCGAAATATGAGTATCGGCGAACACCGGCAATCTGCATCTGCATCTAGTTAGTTACTCTTCAACGTTTTACACATGAAGAAGAGTTTTGTTTAGTTAAGGTAAAAAAAAAAACACTGCAAAAACTGTGTACGATCAATCTTGCTGTCCTTGCTCAACGTCGGATCCAAAAAGATCGTGATCAGTCAAAATAGATCAAATTGAAAACGTTACAGTCAAGAAGACTCTTGCAGGGACTGATCAAACAACGTGGAATAGATGTAAATTGCGATATTTCGACTGGCCAATACCAGTCTTCATCAGGTTTATTGAGATATCACGAATTTAAAGAAATATATAGAGGGGATATTACACGGTGGCGCGAAGATATGAATTTTATTTTCGAGTGGCAAAACAAAGCGAGTGAGTAAAAGATTGTTTTTGCCACGAGAAAATAAAATTCACATCTTCAAGCCGCCGAGTAATGTTCTTTTTATTATATAGACAAAAAGACATCGATAAAATAATAGAGGGAAATGACCGAAATTACGTCATCGATAAACTCACTAGTGAGATTATGGAAAATAAACCACTCGGGTCCCGGATGTAGTTTTTATGAATTTTACGAGTGGTATATTTTTCAGTAAAACACTCGTGTCTATATAATAAATGAAGTAAAATAATGACCGGCAATTACATAATATGACGTGGTATGGTGTGGCTACTTAAAAAGACAAGATAACAAAAAAATAAAAGATACACTATAATTCTTTCAGGAAAGCAGGTGAAGCCCACCTTATCCATAAAGCTAAGTCAATTGAACCTCTGGGCATCAATAAACGTGATGAACTGTAATTATATATAGTATATCTTCTATTTTTTTGTTATGTTGTCTTTTAAAGAAGCCATACCTTGTATAATTTCCGGTCATTATTTTACTTCATATATATTTCTGTAAATTCGTGATATCTCAATAAACCTGATGAAGACTGGTATTGGCCAGTCCAAATATCGCAACTTAACTCTATTCGACGTTGTTTGATCAGTCCCTGCAAAAGTTTTCTTGACTGTACCGTTTTCAACAGTTATGTAATGTTAGCAATGTTGCGTAACATTCGAAATATAAGGATTTGTAAGGGGAAAAAACATATCGTTTCCATAACATACGAAGATGAAAGGATTTCAATAACAAAAAAAAGAACAGCTAACCTTACATAAAATGTGTGTTACGTTTCTCCTGTGTGGTCCATGGGCCGATTTTTGGCCGTTTTATGGGTTGTACTGTAAACGGTTTTCTCTCTCTTTATATAAGAGGGAAAACCATGGACCACACAGGAGGTAGGTAGGTTACTGAAACGATAGGTTTTTCTCCCATACAAATCCTTATATTTCGAATGTTATGAAACAATGCCGATGTTCGCCGATGCTTTAAGTACGGCAAAAGAGCGGCGTCTTAATCAATTTGGCACGGCAGTTTTAGTGAGTTTGGTGCGACAAAGGCGTTAAGTTCGACAAAGACTGTCGAACGTTAATCGACCTTAACGTAGGCTCGACACGCGGTGCGCCTTCTGAATCAGACGTCGGTAAATAAATCCCGTCTTTAAGGCTTTTTGCTTAATAGTATTGTTCGTCTCTCTTTGTCAGACAATGTGTGTTTATATGGGTAATCTTAGCAGCACTGGCAGGACGCTTAATAAGTGTCATTTATCTGTGCCCGGCACGCTGGTTTGAAAACAAATCTTCGCGAGGAGCCCAAACGTGCTCTACTACACTACCTGCACAAAATTAACTTCAGTAAGATGAAAAAAAAAAGAAACAAACAAAAACAACGTCTGTTTTACAAAGATGCCGAGTTACAGGTGTATAATTAGGAAAAAGGAAAAGTGTTCACTTACATTGGAACTGCACTTGTGAAAATCTAACTTCCTTGACGCAGGTGTAAGTTTTGTCGCAGAACAACATCACTCGTTACGCGCTCATTATAGTTCAGGTATAACTGCGCATTGTTTTATATATTATTAAAAAAAAACTGTCAGATTTGACAGGTTTCTGACAGGTTTTCCTACCTTTTTTGCGTGTAGGTAGGCTATGAATGTGGTTTGATATCCATTTTGCAGACGCGATTTGACAAGGTGATGATACTCGCCTTTTTATTATTATTTTTATTATTCAAAAAGAAGAAGAAGAAGAAGAAGAAGAAGAAGAAGAAGAAGAAGAAGAAGAAGAAGAAGAAGAAGAAGAAGAAGAAGAAGAAGAAGAAGAAAAGAAAATCAAAATTGCATTAAGTCTGGGCTTTCCCAATTCCTATTTCTACAACAAAAGATGTAATATGTTGCTCCAGTGGCTATATTGATCGTTTTCTTGATTATATAAAGTTGCTGCTTTTTGTCAATTGCAATGTCATTCATCATGTCTAAGAACGTGGAGCATTCATCGGAGAAAACACCAAGAGAGCTCGTGGAGGGATTTGAAAATTTCACACATCTGTTATTTCTACTCATTTGATCAAGTTCAGATATTTTTCTTTTTTACGCACTGCATTGTTATTAAGGTTAGACTCGAAACCAACTGTTAATTCTTGAACATTTTGGCATTTGGACTGGATTAGGAAAAGAAGATCTGGGCGATAATTTTCACCAGTTATTATTGAGGGATTCAGAAAACAATTAACACCGACATAGAGTGAAGAGTGAACGTTATTAAATTACAGGTTGAAGTGACTTGGCAATGAAGTTAGTGAATGAGTCGTGTCTCCAGGTAAAGCGATCAAGGTATTGTTGACAACCAGCGACAACATGAAGGAGCGATTCAGGATTAAGGCAAAAGGAGCAATCTGGACTTTGTGATAATCCCCAATAATAAAAATCTTATAAAAAGCTGCACACAAAACTTCAGCAAAGAATTCATAAAAAGAAAACGTCAATATAAATACAAAATTCCGGCAAAATTCTTCGTAATTCAAAATTCTAAGAAATCACATGGAGTTATAAAAAATCAAGTCAAAAGTCTCAGTGGATGACATAAACGTCAATGCGCTGATTCAAATAATACCGGATACGTTTCTGATCCATGAGGCGAGATATAAATCTATTGCTGTTCATTTTCCGTATCAATTTCCCGATAAGAAGACGTAAACATTTAAAAGAAAGGAAACACATCAACAGTCCTAATAAATGGTCCCTTTAACAATTTCGACGTCAATATTAACATTCTTAATTTCACATGGCACTCTTCTTGTCCTAAAGCCTCCAAGACAAAACAACGCAGATCTCAAGAGTGCGAATGAGGTTCTGGGTCTGATCCATGAGATGGTTTTGGCATACTGCTCCCCTTTTTTGATGGCAATCAGCTGTGCTAAACGGCTATGATACATCAAGTACTCCTTCAGTCCCATTCCGCCAGTTGTGGTGAAGACCAAAGGTGTAAATGTTCCATGCTCGATTTCAAGAACTCTCCTTAAGTAGAGACGCTTTTCCTCGTTCTCATGGATACGATAAATTTGTTGTGGTTTTAGGTCCCTATACGATACAGCATTAGGGCGACAGACCCTCACATCGAAGAATGCTCCCAGAACCCACGTGCGTGGATATCTAACCTCGCATCCTGAGTTTTATTAGATCCTCTGTTCAAAATGTTCGCCGGAGATGTCTTGGAGGACTGGCTCGATCTTGACATCGCTGCACACCACACTCAGAAATTCAGCTTCGACATCTCCTAGCTCGTTGTAGCGTTTAGCAATAAAACCTCCTAGTTTGCAAATCATAGAGTGATCAACCGTTATGACCTCTCCACAAGCACATGTGGAGGGGATTTCTTCCACTGGTCAGTCGTAACGTAGTTTAACAGCATCACGGATCGAACTCCCTCTTATTCAGGTTAAAGCCCAAATCCTGGAGAGGAGGCAGTGTAAGCCATGCTGATGATCCCTTTTCTGCCACCAGATCTTCTAGCTGCTCGCTAAGTCTTTCTTAGTGCCATCTCCTTAATACGCTCTGCCCTGTGTTCGAGTTCCTTTAATTTTTCACTTCTTACCTCCTGTTGTGCTACTTTTAATTTGCGAGGGAATCTTCTGGTAACTGATGTGACTGGGATACAATTTGTTCAAGAAGGGGCTTTGTTTGTTGACAGGCGCAGCATATTCGTGCCAGTTTCTTCAAGGGAAGGGTTTCCCACGAGCATATGAGATATTGCATTCTCTAAGGACTCTAATAAATTAGAGCCATTAGCTTGTGGTTGAGATAGGGCAAATTCAGCTAACTAAGCTATGTCATTGATCCAATTGGTCACCTTGTTGCTAACATATTCGTCTAAATACTCCCTTGAACCTATTGTTGCCCCAAGGTGTTTCTGCCCTTGTACTGTTCATTTTTAATGGACGTGTCTTTGAAAGCTTCCCTGACACTTCTTCCTTTAATGGTTTTGCTAAATAACAGAGGGCAATGAAATGCTTTCCCACGGAACTCAACTGGTGACATTTTTGGGGCAGGATATTACACGGGTAAGGCACACGACTTGTTTTCTTGCTGTTAGATAAATGGTAAGCCATAGACCGAATGCAAATATGGCGGATCTCGCGGTCGGCCCGGGTCTAGTTGCGCGAAAGCGAGGCTAGGGGGCCTCGAGAGTCTTGTTTTGACTGCGCGTCTTAGCGATTCAGTCGATCATTATGGTTTCCTTCGAGTTGTTAGGTGCTTAAGAGCCATCAAACAGGAGATTTAACTCCAGCAGAGCCGCTAGTTGATTATCTTCGCTTTGCCAAGGTTCTTTACGAAGAAAGAAATGGATTCAAGCGATTCGGCGCGGCGAATGGAGGCACTTTACTACATTTTACTATCAAGGAGTTAAAAGAACGAAAGTGTGCTCGCTCACGAAACTATTAGAATGAGTGAATAACTGAAAGATTCATGGTTCTGTTTCAAGTTTGCTTTGTCCGTTCTCTTGCCAAGGAAAGGTAAATATCCTCGAGAACGAGTGAATCCGCCGTCGCGACTTACCAATCTTTAGGCGCTGTCTGGGACACAACGACAGGCAACAAGGCCGAATGTTTTCACAGTCTTCACGATCCTGTGTTCAAGAGTTTGAGCAGTGCCATAAAAGAAGCAATTTTTGGGAAATTGCTGTTAGTTTATCTCGAAACCATTCGACAAGTTGCTAAAATAGATCACGCGCAAGGTCAAATACAATGCTTGAATACTTGCACGCTCTTTCTCTGCCAAAACCTTTTTCCTTCTTCTTACCTTCTTAGCGTGCAACGCTTCCTCTGTTAGTTTTTTTCAATGCACTTTAGTCAAGGACTGTTCTTGAAATATGTCGCTTTCTTCTGGTTCTTACACAGATTCACAGGTCACGCTTGTAAGATTACCAGGCGGTTGTTATTGTTGTTGTTATATTTTAATGCAGCTGTTTTCAGCGTGAAATCTAAAAGATCTTACAGTCCACAGCGGATGCTCCCGTTCTCGAGAATGTTTACCTCTTGTTGGATAAATAAAAAAACCTGAAAACATCTTGGAACAGCACTATCTGTTGTGAAAATCATTTCATTCAAATACTTTCGTGAGTCCTCTCATCTAAAGCAAGTGAAGCGAGCACACTTTCGCTGTAAAGTGCTTCCCATCGCCGCGCCGAATCGCATGAATCCTTAACTTTCTTTGTGAAAAGATCTCGGGAAAGTAAAGGCTATTCCAGCTAGAGTAAAATCTTCTTTTTGGTGGCTCTCAGGTATGCAACAACTCGGAGCAAAACATATCGATCGACATAATCTCTAAGACGCGCAGTCAAAACAAAACTCTTGAGGCCTCACTAGCCTCGCTTTCGCGCAACTAGACCGGGGCCAGCCAAGAGGTCCGCCATATTTGCATTCGGTGTATTGTAACTGTTTATCCTGTATCCCGCATTTAGTGAGCTTACTCTGGAGGTGAATATGGGGAACAGAATCGTCAAACGCTTAGCAAAGATTGATAAAGATTGCACCAGTTGAATGACCAAGCTCCGAATTCTTTCTTATAAATCCCACTAGTCGTGTTACAGCGGCTTGCATAGAATAACCTTTACTGGTTCCCACAGAGGGGGGTAATTTGACTCTAGGCAGTTAACGAGTTTATTGTGGACAGCCTTCTTAAGAACGTTAGACACTAAGATAATAGGGATATGGGGCGATAATTATCCCCGCATATCGTCATGCTTGCCTGCCTTGAACAATAGTACCACCTTAGCTGTCTTCCAGTCACAAGAAACCCTTCCTGTGAGAAGAGACATACTGATGAGCCTTGTCAAGGAAAGGGTTATTTCTGCTGCACCGTTAGACACAGTTCTGTGCGAGTGACCTCAATGATTGAAGGCTCATCTCTTTAAATTCCATTATATTGGAACTCGTCTTTGCCTGTGTCGTCATCATCATAATCAACATCGTCGTTAGAGCGATTTTCGCATGACCTTGAAATAAAAACAGGCGAACAAAACAGAAACAACAAACGAACGGAAATAGAGCGATTTGATTGGTTTATCCAACGGATGCAAACATGCGTGGCTTTTGGTGGGTTATTATGGTCAAGCGAACGCTCGGGTGAAAAAATATCATGCCTGAGAACTTTCTGGAAATCAACCGATACTTCGCTTTGACGTCATGCTGCAACACGAATGGTCAATCAGCAATACCTTCTCCATATTAGGGTTTTCTTTGGCGGGAAAACGAAGAGTCCATGTTTTGGTCTTTTCATCCATTGGCCGATAAAACAAATAACAAACACTTACCGAAACCATTTTTCAAGGTCATACGAAAATCGCTCTATCATCAACTATATCCTCATCTTCTTCATTATTATCATTGATCATCTTCATCATTTATAATCATCATCATCATCATCACACTAATCACAATAAGTATCTTTTAGTATAAGTGTCGTGTTCGCCAGCTGTTTTTAATTACTGTTGGCTAATTATCAGATTACTATGTCATTGTCTTTTAGCGTGAATTTCTTTTAAAAATGGATGCAATATCAGTGATGGTCGGATTCTATCTGGGAACAAAAGCATCTGAACTTGTAAGTACAAACATGTATGGAGGTAATGCAAATTTTTCCTTCTAGTGTTAATATTTTTTGTATACAACTGGCCGCAGTGAATGGCTTAAACATTTAATTCAAACAGAAAAGAAGACCTTCATATCTTCAAACAACCGGGTTATATGGTATTTTAAAGTATTTTGTGTATGCTGTTCAATGGGTTACGAGCCTCTTCTTTTCATTTATTAGACTATTCTATAGATTGCTGAGGAATTGTTCACAAGCTGCGTTAACATCTTTGTATTATAGTCAGTACTGTTATTTGATACCATTATTGTAGCGTTTAGAATCGCGTAATTTCATCATTTTTGTGAAAAGAGCAGTAAAAGTCATTAAATTACAAGAAAGAAAATCTTCGTGTTACAATGCCCTCTGTTGTTGTAAAAACGAATAATTATATTGTCGTATGATTCTCTTACTGGGACAGTTTTTTAGACTTCCCCCATTTTCCTATGGTTGTCCCTTGGGATGTGTATTGTTATTCACATTTGCTTATAACCTGAACTGGTACAGAATGACTCTGCAACAGAAGATGATGACGAAGGTGATGACGATGATGACGAAGAAGTGGTCACTATTCTGCCGGAGGATAAATACCGCGTGGGTTCCTTGGAGAAGATGATCTCGGTCATGGCGGTGTTGGTTGAGGAATGGCGATGTGAAAGGTGCGTACAGCTGGGTAGTGAAACTTCACCAGTTTCAAAAAAGCTCAAGACACTTTTAGGATCATAGATGCGGTGTGTCAGTCATCGTATGATTTATATTCCTTAGTCTTGTTCTGAGCTCTGTTGATTCCCATATCGTATTCAGCACTTAAAGCGACAGTTTCGAACCGTGGAAGGTGGAAGCGGGGCGGGGGGTTAGGGGAGGGGGGTAATTCCCTTGTTTTCGATTTCTTCCTCTGAGGTGTAGTGAAGTAATTAAAGTGCTGTGGCTGTTTTTATTGTTTGTTTGCTTTTTGCGACCAGTATGGCAACCTCTTTGCAACTTCTTGCTGCTTGTGGTCGAGGGTCTCCCCCCCCCCAAAAAAAAACAAAAATTTTCCTCGAGTATGAGCATGTTCCTTCAGGAATCTTTTCACCTTGTGCACGGATATTTGCCATGATGCTAGAACAAAAATATACAAAGCGAGAACAACACGTTTTATGTTAGGAATAAGGGTCGCAAGTTGTTGATGATGTTAACCGCAGATTTTAGTGACGTATTATTTTTCTTTTTCATTACTTATGGTTCGTATAGGCGAGTCTTTGTTAACGTCATTATTTACATTTTTCCTCATTAGCATACGACTTAACTCATAAACTCCGTGGCCGTATACAGCTACTTCGAAAAAAGTTGTCGGAAAGAGCGACAATCCCGAAAGGTATTGTGGGTGGTTTTGAGTTCGCTGTTCTTCACAGAAATTTGAAAGGATGGCACGAGAGGCCATGGACATATGTTTGCGAGTGCTAAAGGAAAGCAACAATAGAATTTTTGACAGCTGCAGTGCCAGGAACAGTGTATTGATCATATCCCATATTACCTTTCGAGATTGTCGCGTGCACATTTTTGCCGACAACCTTTCTCGAAATAGCTGTATATGAACTAAATGCAAAAGTCAAAAGAGCTGATTAACTTGAGCTATTTGTACAAATTTCAGCTCTTTGCACGCAATATTGAAGGAAATATCAGCCATCGAAAATTTCGAAATTGCTGGGTGGCAAAAAGTTAATGAGCCATACATTCTTTGCAACATCGAGTTTTTAAAAGAGACTTTCTCCGAAACCATTCGGTACATGGGGCTCAAATTTTCAGAGATAACTGAAATTGTTACGCTCTTTCAATATTCAGAGGTTTTATCAGATAATGATGAGCAAATGTTAATGAGGCCAAAAATGTAAACAAAGATTCGTCTATAACAAAACTTACATCACCATTTATAGGCCATATATCTTAATTCACGGAGCACCACTTACACTACATCTCTTTCTGCACCATTGGAAAAATCTGTACCTTTAATAGAAATCGGGTTGTTTGAAATAGGTCGCCGTCTGTTGCCCAAAAAGATTGGGGAGTGGGGGGGGGATGGGGGGATGGGGGGGGGGGGGGTGTTCGCCCTCTTACGCGGCATGAAAATAAACGGAATGAATGCACAAACCAGTTTATGGCTGTTTGAATTTTTAGAAACTGGTTTTAGCTTAGTGCTGACTAAGTGATTAATTTTCTTTGGTTTGCCAGACAACTTCATCTGTCAGAAAATGATTTAGCTGCACTTACTGGTGGAAAGGTAATTGTTGAGCGTCGTGTGTTTTGTCTACTTTACAGAATCTCTTTCGGTTTTTGGTTTTCACTCTTTAATATATACATGTAGCCAAGGCCAAAAGGGAAGCTCTCGAGGGATCTTGTAAGAGAAGTCTTCCTCTAGTAATTCAACTTTTGCCTTTAGCAGAACGTAAACTGAATTCTACCTTGTAAAAATGCACCTGAGCCCGCGATCAAATGAAAACTAAAAGCTGGTCAGCTGATAACTTTAAAAGATACGTCACCTCTATGAGTTGTATAAATGAGCCCCCGATACAGTTATGTGACAATGGTCAGCGGATACCTTTGTTTGACAGTTGTCAATTGACCATAACATGTCCAATAACAAGTTAAACATGAAAAGTATGCAGTATGTCTTACTTGGACTTCCAGCTAGCAAGTGTGCCCTTTCACATCCGCTAATGTGAATGTGTAGACGTACGTACGAACGATTTTATAAGAACCAAAATTCTTGGAGGCATAGAGAACCAAATTTTCTTACCGATGGTGCTCCAGTGCGCCGGGGAGAGCTCCGCTATTAGTGTACTTGAATGATGAGTTAATTTTTACTTGCAGGGATTTCCATTCCTTTTCCAAGCCATTAAAGACAGCATCAACCTGCGCCACACAACGAACCTGATCTTCAGCCTGTGTCGATACAATGTCAAGCTCGCGGAAAATGTGAGTCAAAATTACTAATGTTTCGGATTCTTCCCACAAACAAGTAAAAAGGGACAGACTAAAAACGACTCTGCTACCGCTTATATCCACGGTCGTTTATTAGTAGGTTGCCTAAAATACGTGCAGCAGGTCCTCTCCGAGTAGCCCTGAGCCTCTGTTTCAAGATTAGGCTAAGTGCGAATGCAGTAATGTGAAAATGATTTTTCTTTTTATTCTCATGCAAATAATACTCATTTTCACAAGAAAGCTTTTGCTCTTTGCATCTTTTTGAAAATGAGAGTTTTTGGAACTCGGTAATAACCTTTCCACGAGTGGTTTCGGCTCCACGAAATACTGTACCGATTGCAGAACATTGCGGAGGAGCCTCCAAGAATGTGAGCACAGATGCAGAAAGGACAGTAGCTCCCACTGAGCTTCAAAGCACTCAACATTGCACCAGAAAAACTGTGAATTGAAAATTTATCGTAAAGACGTTTAGATAAAAAAGGCAATAGTGCAGAAATGTGCTTTGCAGTTGCTTAAATTAGAGGTGGTTAATAATACAGTTCTTTTCATGTGATATACTTCTTTCAACGAATGTCTTTCGTAGAAAAGGGAAAAAAACGTAAATCTTGCTATATTTGTAATCCTTATTCAGGTATTTTGTCACTAGAATCTTGTCTTGGAAATCACAAACCTCTTCTTAAGAGAGCTTTAGCTTAACGTGAGTGTTTGTTTCAGATAATTTCCCTGTTGATGTCCTTGGTTCAGAAATTGCCACCAGAGGTAAGGAAATGTTGCTTTTAGACTTTTGATGCATTTTAATGCAATTTGAAGGAGTGAAAAGCTAAGAGCGTCACCAGTACCAGTGGTCAGTGTTTGGCCTGAAGGCCGGTGTGCGCAGTAGTTCTCTACATCGTTCTCAAAGCAGAAATTTTTAGGAGAAATAAGAGACTGTCTATTGTTTGATACCTTGACTGTGTGTCGTAACAAGTACGTGTATCAAGTTAAGCTTAAGGAATCCATGTTTATAAAATCAGAGAAACCCGACCCCAACCAGCAGGTGAAATACATAAATGTGACTCTCTCCCTGTAAGTCCCTTACTAACGTCACTAATTTAAAGTTTTAAGGGCACATAATATTGTCAATGCATTGTAACGAACTCCAAAACTTCGCGCGCGATTTAAATTCTACGGTGATGTCACAATATGTAACACTGAAGATGACGGATGTACCGTCAAAACGTGTCTAGTAAATTAAAGAAAGTTTTTTTATGCGGCTGTCTTGTAATGATGATGATGATGACGACGATGATGATGACGACGACGACGACGACGACGACGACGACGACGATCATCATCATCATCATCATTACTTTGGTGTCAACGTAACAATCACATGTTTGCTTACACTTATTTATTGCCCCCTGCAGCAGTCGCATTCTTTCTTCAAGCTGTTGTCAATGTTGACAGAGATGCAGGGGGGTCCACCTGGAATGCCATCGTTTTCTAACCTGACACTTGCTCGCATTTGGGAGGTAAGAGTTGTTGCAATTATTTACCAATTCTGTTAAAAAGCCTCGCTCACTTGTTTCTATTTTATCATAACACTTCTACATTTATTAGCACTTTCCTTTCCTTTCCTCGAAAAGTAACCGGGGAAAATCCGCGTCCCCGGTCCGCGGCCCATACTGTCACCCCTGTTAGGTATTGTAGGTCTCCAAAGAAAATAGGCCTTAGCAGCTTCACCGATATGATACTCACAGTATCACCAACAGCACCATAGGAGTGTTTTACTACGTACTTTTCATTTGTATGATCACAATAACACAGATGAATGAAAGGTGACGGCTATCATGATTGCTCATCTCTTACTAGTCCCAAAATCGTTTGCTGAACACGTAGATGCTTAATATACTGAAACGATTATTTTCATGCTTTGGAAGCACGGTAAGAGTAGATAGGGACCTTAAGCAACGACGACGGCGACGTCAACGAGAACTTCATAGAAGCAATAGGTTTAGATTGGCCAAAAAAAAGAAACAAATCTGCCCGTGCATCACGCTTTTTTGCACATTTCTTTGCCGTCACTGCACGACTACGACGTGAAATTCCACGTTTTATGGAGGACGAGAACACAAAACGACGACTTTCTTTTTCTTTACCTGAACTTCGATACGGTCTTTTAGAATTAAACTCCAGAAAAAAAAAAAATTGCTGACATTTGACGAATTGAACGAGATGGAATAATCACGATAAAATGTGAGGAGCGCGACGTAACTTTTTAAGTATCGTTTTCGTAGTCATCGCCTTCGTTGTTGCATGAGCTCCTTAATAATACGCATAGAGAGCGCAAAGTCGAAATATTTCAACGTGCAAACTTTGTGCCCTGTTTTCTCATTTTTGAAATCAGTATAATGTTCGTGCCTGTTTTCTCTGTCGCAGGCTGCTGAGTACAATGCTGCTCTGTGTATTGACTGGTTGACTTGTATGGCGCCTAAAAACAGAATGGTAGATTTTTATTCCCATTTTGCCGCTGTTTTAAATGAGGCATCTAAAACAACTTCCCTCGGCGTCGGTTTCTTTGTTTGTTTTTCATTACTTCTTTTTTGATTGGCTAAAAACTCTTGCGCTAGTTTTGCAACTGCGGAGGCTTAATTTTATTCAATATGTCCTTGGGGGCTGGTCAATAAAATTGTGGGGGTAGGTTAAGTTGGGAAGCCCTGATTGGTGGAGGGGGCTATTAATATTTTTGGAAGCCCCGTAGGGTGTGATAAAGTATGTGTGAATTTAAAGGGGTGGTAAGTGGATTTCGTTCACTACGTCGGTGGTGGAGAGGAGTGGGCAGGGGAGTTAAGGAAAAAAATTAGAATTTTGTCCCTGTTTTGTCTCCCCCTTATTTTTATTAAAGAATTTAATACCCTCTAATCTTGAATTAATCGCGTTCGTTAGTCATGCGTTTAGCGGCGTTCTCATGCATTTGCTAGACTTTTGATTGGTATCGTGTAACTGCCTAATATATATTTATATATTATTGCTTTGGTTACTTTACTTTCGAACACATTAAGGCCTCTTAGAAGTAGCGAGTGACTGATAATAATCAATTGATTGATATCTACATTCCTCGCTATGTAGGCTCATCAGTGGGTTCTGGACAACATGGATAAATGGGTTGAGAAGTACTTAATAGCAGACAACAGCATTAGAATCAGAAATGGTAGGTGATCTTAGTCTTGGATATCTTGTAGATACAACTATGCAAAGAGGTAACCGTGTTCCGATATCTTTTTTCATTGCGACTCACTCAGTAAATGCGCAAATATGGTAGGTATTGCCCCCCAAATAATCAGTAGAGCTACCTGAAGACCTAAACATTGCTTGTGGATTTTGTTTTTTGTATTCCCTCAGCCTCAGCGTATTTGCTTGTGAGTCTTGTTCCCAACAATCACTTCAGACAGGGATTCAGGTGAGTGCCTGTGTCAGATTCCTTCCTTTGATGTACATTCCATTCCATTTCGTTGGGCTCATGTTTACTTCCTCCAAAGAACGCGAAATTAGGAAATTTCACCTCGTACTCTTGCAGTGACGATAAATAAACGCACTTAAAAATGGGGTGTACGTGCAGAGTTGTTGTTTTGTGTATTAAACCTATAGTTTGTTGTTGTTATTATTATTTTGACGTTCTCGTTGCTGTCACTGTTGTGGTTGCTTAGGCTCCCTACTTTAATAACTATCAGTGTCAGTTTTATCCAAGTTTCTCATTTTGCTGGTCAGTAGTAGCTGAGTGAAATTTAAAGGGAAAAATTGTCGTTTACTCGTAATAAATCTAAGGATACCTGTCCTTAATCGGTCATTAAAGCCAAGCTTTCTTCCTGTAAGTACAATCACAGATTGCTGGTGTCATTTTAGGGAATTCAGGCAAAGGCGTTT